>NC_092019.1:10276327-10466327 GCF_042242105.1 Pempheris klunzingeri | reverse complement strand
AATGATTGTGTATCTTTCATGTACAGTCTGGCCTTACATGGGCCTCATCTGAAATGTCTCACTAACATACTAGTTTTAAGGAAGTGAGAGTGCTAATATTGGTTATATTATATTCATTAGTCACGGCGCATCAGTTGTATGATACCATACAGTATTCAGCTTTACTGTTCAGCTGGGTAGCTACAACCACATTTAGTTTTTACTTTGAACTTGTATGTGCTATCATGGTTTATGTCATGTTTCTCAGATTATTATGAGGTTTACAGGGTTCTAGAGTTGGAACAATATTGGAAACAGTTGATATTTCAACATTTTCTGTGCAAATCAACAAGAGTTAAATCATTTCAGCAGCTCCATTTGGAAATAATTTCAGTCTAGCAGTAATTAGAATGATTTTTGGAGCAAGGAAATAAAGCAGCTGTTTAATGCAGTGATTGCTTCAACATCACTGTAGGCACGTCATACTGAATTTGAGCTCCACAACCAACAACATTTTGATTATAAAATAGGACCAGATCATTTAAAAAGACCACGTCATGAGCTAATCAAGGTACTTTGTACCTTACACAATCTTTTAGGGAAAAAAAAGTGTGCGTTGAGGTGGTCAAGAACATTTTGAGTTGCAGAGACAAATGTTGCTTCTCTGCATGCTACAGTTCTGGTCACCTTTTTTCTTCGTAGTTGTATTAAAATATATACAAGACACCCCCCACAATAGACTCTCAAATACCTAAATTAGTTAAACGACATACAGTTATGCCCTAATGTTGTGCTTTCAGTGACCTGTGCTTCATTATGCACTGTGTACAGACGGAATAGTTGGGGAAATAAACTTTCTGAGGTACTAAGTACTTTGTGCCGGTGTTCTTAGTGACATTGACCTGGTGGTGTTTGGAAAGTGGGACCATCCCCCGCTGCAGGAACTGGAACAAGCCCTCAAGGAGCACAATGTGGCTGGCCCATATCCCATCAAGGTCCTCGACAAAGCTACAGTAAGTCACCAGGAGCCAACAGTGTCTTTTTACTTTGGGGGACCCACACAGTCCGTCTGAATAGGGGTTGTGTCAATTGATTCATCATGAGTCTGAGAAGCGTTTGCTCTTTGATCTGTCTGCAGGTGCCAATCATCAAGCTTACTGACCATGAAACGGAAGTGAAAGTGGACATCAGCTTCAATGTGGAGACTGCTGTTAAAGCAGCGCAGTTCATCAAAAGCTATCTTAAGGTAAGCCCTTTAACACATGACACTCTCACCACAAACGTGGCCTTTTTGGTTGTTCCTTATGTTTGTCTTTCTGTCTTGTAGAAGTACACTGTTCTTCCACCTCTGATCTTCGTCCTGAAGCAGTTCTTACTGCAGAGGGATCTGAATGAAGTCTTCACCGGAGGCATCAGCTCTTACAGCCTCATACTAATGGCCATCAGCTTTCTGCAGGTACCGATCAGCATGCATGCTACATTTAAAATAGATGCTTTCCTGTCTATTCAAAACGATGCAAAATATTTTTCCCCTTTCTTTTTTGGCATTCTGATGCACTGCTGATAGGACAGTGTTGATGATTTTTTTTTTTTTTAATGCAATCTCATACACTCACCGGCCACTTCAGTAGGTACACCTTGCTAGTACCAGGTTGGACCCCCTTTTGCCTTCAGAACTGCCTTAATTCTTCGTGGCATAGATGCTCTTCTGCATACCTTGGTTGTAACGAGTGGTTATTTGAGTTACTGTTGCCTTCCTATCAGCTAGAACCAGTCTGGCCATTCTCCTCTGACCTCTGGCATCAACAAGGCATTTTCGCCCAGAGAACTGCCGCTCACTGGATATTTTCTCTTTTTTTGGACCATTCTCTGTAAACCCTAGAGATGGTTGTGCAGGAAAATCCCAGTAGATCAGCAGTTTCTGAAATACTCAGACCAGCCCGTCTGGCACTAACAACCATGCCACGTTCTAAGTCACTTAAATCACCTTTCTTACCCATTCTGATGCTCAGTTTGAACTTCAGCAGGTCGTCTTGGCCATGTCTACATGCCTAAATGCATTGAGTTGCTGCCATGTAATTGGCTGATTAGATATTTGCATTAACGAGCAGCTGAACAGGTGTACCTAATGCAGTGGCCAGTGTATATATACTTTTTTTAAAAAAAATTTTTTATGCAAGTAGGCCTGTGTGACATGACAATAACTCCACGATGGAGTTTAATATGAACAGATGGATGGCTTTTCTATTGTTTTTACTCCATTGTGACACAAATCATTCTCTTAACGGCGATATTTGTCATCACAAACATGGAGGATCGTGAACTTAACCCGGAACAGGTTAATTACAAACAGCAGAAGGAAGCAAACACAAAACGAGGGGCTCGTACCGAAAAAAAAAAAAACAGGGGCTGCTTCTGTTGCATGGATGTTTGGGTCCGTGTCAGACAGTTTATACCCCAAACAACCTCTTTTACCTCCGCTGCAAGAATCATGTCCAGTACGGAGGCCTCACATTACTTACTGAATAAAATACTTTTTGTATTTTATACAGTAATGTTTTATATTTTGTTATATGCTTAATTAAAAAGCTTCTAAGGAAAAAAATAGTTTAAAAATGTGTACCATATTTGTCAAATATGTAATTCAAAATGTAAGAAGAAATGGTCTTTCCATGTGAGTATTTTATGTAAGCTATTTATTCATTGAAATTACAGAAAATGATCTGTATTATCTGGATGCTAATGCAACTACTGCACATGTGCATATCTTGGTGTTGATGCTGAAACAGTATTGTGCAATCCCAACCAGGATAAAGATTTTACACTCAGTCAGTCAGTATAACTACCCAGTATCTTAATTGCAGTCAGTGTCCGTACCCTGCTGGTGGTCCGCTGGTGGATCAACCAAAGTTAGAGGTCAGTTAGTTCAGTGGCACTATATTAAATTTACTGTATGAAATATAAGTTCCATACATGCATCAGATAGATGTTGTTGGTGTTTCTACAAGTTGGATATTTTACTGCTGTGCTGTCTGATGGGGAACTCATGCACGACTGGCTGTGTAGATAATGTGTTCTCGTTGTCGTGCTGATCAGTTACACCCACGGATCGACACGCGACGCACCAACATCAACCTGGGTATCCTGCTCATCGAGTTCTTCGAGCTGTATGGGCGTGATTTCAACTACATGAAGACAGGCATCAGGGTGAAGAATGGAGGGGCTTACCTGTCCAAGGAGGAAATGCTCAAAGCCATGGGGAACGGAAACAGGCCATCCATGCTCTGCATAGAAGATCCAATACAGCCAGGTCAGCCTGGGGTTTGAATTGATGAATAAGCGAATCGTGACATGATCAAGTCATCCATAAATGGGGAGGGTGTGGATGTGACATCATTGTAGCGGCACATTTAGCACCTGGCATCAGTGAGTTATCATGGGATAAACACAATAAATGGTGCCAAAATTGCAAAGAGCTTGTTGTGTAATCAAATGCAGAAAGACTGTAGTGCTTCGCTGTAGTTCTCGTTTCAAAATGTAGATGCCACTGTGTCGGCATCTTACATTTGTGCATAAGATTATATCAGAGTCATTTTATGATTTTGATTTGACTGACAAATCCTGCTCTAAGATAGGACCAGGCTCTTTTCTGCCTCCATGGCTGCTACTGGTACTCATTTCACTGGAGTTTTAGACCCAGATTGCTGTACATGTTGCATTGTGCAAAGCTCGTGAGGTGTCGTAATCTTTCATTTTGTGATCCACACAGGGAACGACGTGGGCAGGAGTTCGTATGGGGTCCTGCAAGTCAAGCAGGTGTTTGACTTTGCGTACATGGTGCTGAGTCATGGCGTGTCGTCTCTTGCACGCGCCTACCCCAACAAAGAATATGACAGGTTGGTTTCTCCTATTTATGATGTACTTAACTTTTATGGGGTTGTTTTTTTTCCTCTGCACTAGTCTTGTGTTTTTCCTGATAACATTATGACGATACTTCTCTGTGCTGTAGTACTTTAGGGCGCATCATCAAAGTCAGCCCTGAGGTGTTGGCCTACAGGGACTGGACAATCAAGAAGTGGGGAGCCAAGCAGTATGCCAAGCTGGAGAACCATGGTAACTTTGTCTAAAACTTGGGTTTGCACCAACCACCTTTTAAATTTAGTTTGGATTTGTAATTTATTTTATCGTCACCTCAGAAAAACAATAAAATATTTACCCATCTTAGAGTCGAATAGGTGGTGAATATACCTGATCAAACTTTTCCTCATCAGTAGTATTCTGTTTGGTAATAGATGTAGAGACCTGTGAGCAGGACCTCGCCAGGCTGATGCTTGGCTCTGTGGAGGATCAGAGGGACACTTCCTCCCCTCTCAGTGCCGACTCCCCCTCACCTTCTCCAGTCTTCCTCCCCAGCCCTCAACACCATTCATCGTCTTCCTCTGCATGCTCGCTCTCCTCCTCCTCCGGAAGCGACATCGTAAGTCCAAAAGATATTTTGTCCATTCGAACATTTACTGGATCAGTGAATCATAAGTTCACTGTTGAGTATTAAAGCATTCAGCATTCACAAAGGTCATTGTCAGAAAAACTTAATCATTGCAGCTGTGCCCTCTGCCATCATTGGTCAATAGTTCAACTGTTCAAGTTCTGTTTTTATCAAATCTGTCTGTGCAACTTTGGTAAACTTTGTGTTTTTCCAGGAGTCTGACTCTCCACCCAGCAGTAATGCTACTATCCAGCTCCACCCCCTCACCCTGGCCTCAGTCCATTCAGTAATCCAGATGGCTACTGACCTGAGAGCCACACATTCAGCAGGCTTTATCCACACCACGCCTCAGGTCAGTTTAATTATTTTTCCTTTCACAGTTTGCATAACAAAAAAAAAAGTGAACCCACACTAACCTCTCTCAGTTCAGGTACTGTAAAACCCAGTACATTTAGTTTCTTTTCTAATCTAAAATGAAAATTAGATCATGTTTAACCAGGCTGTGGAAACTATTGCATTGCCCCCTAGCTTGAATTTTCAATTAAAAAAACTTTTTTTTTTTTTTTAGGTTCACATGTCCCTCCCTGAAAACCTAACAATCCCCTCGCTCTCTGATTGCCCGTTCTACCACGAGAACCCCCCTTCAATCAGTGTTGTGCATCGTCACACGTCACAAGCTGCACAAGTCTCCCACCACGCTAACTCGGCAAGCCCTCACCCCAGCCCCCTGCACCAGCTCCACCATCCTCAGGTAGGAGGGCAGCAGGGCCACACTTACGTCATGAGATCCAATTCCAATGGCTCCCTTGAGTCGCACAAAGTTGGCTTCAAGCACAACCAAGGTGGCATCCGAGGTCAGAATCACTCTCAAGGTAACTTCAGTCCCCAGCGGCGGTTTGTTCCCCAGGGTCATAACACGGCACCAGGTATCAGGAACCAGCAGCAGTACAACTCTCACACCTGGAGGCGCAGAAAGAGGGACAATCTTCCTGCTCTTAACCAGAGCAGATGAAAGACTGAAGCTGAATGACTCGACTTGATTGGCTGTGGGTTTTTTGGAGCCATGTATTGAGAAGCTGTGAATGATTCCTGATGGACCTGTTTTTTTTTTTTTTTGTTTGTTTGTTTTTGCGGGGGGGTGTTGGAGGCTTTCAGAAAACGCACCAACTTCATCCTGGATTTCACAAGTCAATTGAAGTTGTCTCCCAATGTGTCAAATAGTTGATCTCTGCTAGCACTGTGCAGTTACTAAGTGATGGCACAAGGCTCACTTAGTGAAGGAAGACTATGGAGGCACGTAGTCTTAGATGTGCTCATTTTGTTACATCGGTCTGATGGTAGTCAGAAGCCCTTCCTCTAAATGTGATGCACACCAGCACAGACTTTGAGTTGAGTGAAGAATTACTGATTCCCTGATTAGTAACTATGACCAATGTCACTTTCCAGCCCCTAACAACTCTGGCTGGTTGGCTGAAGAGTTCAGTCAAGTATTGAGTTTCCATGCAACTTAAACATGTTGGAGAGCAACATTATGTGCCATAGTACTGAACTGGTTTATCAAACCTGGTCTGTCTTGAAGATTTGACTCTTATTGGGCCTTTTGATCAGGCTTCAGGCTCATTTAGTCCTCTGAATGCAACTCCCTATTGGCTACGCTCTTGATTCAGAGCTCTTGCAGCCTGGACTATCATCTACGAATTGTACTCCGGACTGAAGTGAAGCACTACTTTTCTACCTATGCAGCGCAACGCTGACTTAATGATTTTTGGTGTGAAGGCACAAAACGGACATTGTCTCAAGTGCTTAAACTGTGATGACTTGTTTGAATGTACCAAGTGTTTAATTTTTGTGTGTTGGTGATTATCTTTTGTTCTCATGTCACAGAGGGATTCTTTTTTTTGTTCACAATGGCACTATTAAGTGTTTCTGTTTTGTTAACCTTACCACCTTATTTTATGTTTGTTGCGTTTATGTGCAATAATGACTTGCTTTTATTTAATTTATTCCACATTTTACTTTTACTTTTTAGGGGTTCTCCCCACTAAAAGTTTGCTTTTTTTTATTTCTAGACTACATTGATCTGTGCAATAGATGGATTTAAGGGCCTTTGAAGGAATGTGTGTGTATGTGTGTACAGCTTTCCAGCAGAAGGGGGAGCTATGGTATTGCAACATGAGAAATGTGCCAAAAATCCCATGATGCCAACATTTTATCCGTGTTTTACCATTGCATTATGATCACTTGAAATTTTGCCAACTGTCTGTCCAAATGTTTTTTTCCCCACTTAATTTTAAACCTATCACTCCATTCAATAGTTTGATTACGGTTTATTTTCTCTTCATAGACTGTAGGCAGTACTGGGGAAATGCACCCTTAGCAGTGTTTACTCCATGTCATTTCAGAAATAGTTGGTGCTACTTATTACCAGCAAAGTGCTTGTGTTTTGCCTTATATCTCCTTTTTTGATTCTGTTAAAGCAACAGGTGAACTGCCTTCTTAAATGACCAAATTTGCCCTTTTTCCTGTACGTAGCCAGCTTTCTTTATTACTTGTTTCTATAAGCACTGCCAGGTTTACTTGGCATTTAGTTTTACATGCAGCTTCTAGGTGTATGCTCCAGGAGTAGACTCCTACTGCACATTATGTCACATCATTTTTTTTTTTTTTCTTTCAAAGGTTATAATTACAAACAATTTGTATAAGAGATTTTCCTCTCCCATATTTAAAGACAAGGTTTCAAAGCTACATAATTTACAACAACCCATACTTGAGCTTGGGATGTCACACATTCACAATTACAGAAGTTTTGGTAGAGCCATTAATAAAAAACCAAAATTTGGGGAGGTCATACATTTAAAAGGTCCGATCATTGGACCACCTTGTATAGCTAACCGATGGACTAAACATGATACCGTTAGCATATCCCCTTGTTTTCAGTGTGGCTCTTACTCAGCCGTCTAGAGGATAATTGATGGATTGTTGCATATTATTGCCATGAACCAAATCCTCAGCTCATGTGTGTAACTAAGGATGGGTTGTGTGTAAATTACTGACCTATAGATGTATACCTTGTTTTTTATGTAAGTTTTTCTATTTTTTTAATAAACCATTTTAAAACTCCCATTTTCAGTCTTAAAGTGTAAATTGTGTTTGTAATGTGTTATGTTCACGCCTGTTCTGAGCAGACTGGCTCACTGATGAAAGGCGTGTGTGTGTGAAAGCAAAAGTTGTCAGTAACTACATGGCATGAATAATGTTATTGCTCTTTGTTTGTCACCAGGGTTCAATAACAGGTAACCTTTCAACTTTTGGTTCATTATATGGTTTCTAGTTAGTTGTCTTATTTACATCATGAGCACAGTTTTTGTAATTGTTTTAGTACCATATAGCTACCAACATTTTCAGACTTCATTATTAATCATGCTACGCTCTTGGTTCAACACAGTAGGAAATGCTGTGGATCACAAACACTCTTCTGGTGTAACTCCTCACTGTCTCTGATGGTGGCACTGGTGCATCACTGCTGTGCTTACTGATACCTAAACCGTTACCATTTAGGGTGCAGGGAAGCAGAATGAGACGGTACAGGGCTTGAGCAAAATCACACCCCTGTGTTTCAATCATCGTAGGGTTTCTAGGTAGAACTACTGTCATTTTCTTCCAATTAAAACCAAGGGAAAAAGGTGTCCTCACCCCTTTTACCCTTTCATGACTCAAACTAGCTGACGAAAGCACTAGGAAATTAGATCCTGCCTCCTTGTCGTCATCCACTTTCTTGGATCTGTCTTCATTGGTGATTAAATAGCAGTGATACTTTGGCACAGGCTATAGTTCATAATGTTGTTAAAAGCTGGCTCTTTGTTCCTGAGGGATATATTAACTAGATTAGACGGGCAGGGCCGTATTGATCCTGTAATGAAATTCTGGAGACACAAATGCACGTGACACACAGTCCTCAAACTGGGCACGAGTCAAACTGGTGTTTGGATGAGAAATCCAGCTGACACTATGCACAGCAGCTGTCAATCTTAATCTGTACAATCTTAAAGTGTTGCAACATGGCAAACATATATATTTAAATGCATGTCTGTCTCTACTGGATGAAGCACACAGTGGTCAGAGAAAGTCTGCCAGCAGCCTCTTTGATCTGCAGCTAGTAAAGAAGTCACTTCGCTGTACAAATCACTCACATGGGGCTTGGTTTGCACTGCTCAGGGACACAAAATCTGGATAAAATATTTGCTCTTCAAGCAAGGAAAATTATGCCGAGTGTTAAAAAATCAGAACTTTACTGTATTGTAAAGTATCTTCTCCTAAGCCAGGGGTGTTTTCATTGGCCCGCAGGAAATTCTAAAACTGTATTGGAATACGGCCCACACATGGAACTTGCGCTGGACTGTATTGTACTTCTTAGTCTCACCACTAGGTGGAGTAACTGTCTTGAATGAGGCAGCTTCTCTATAAAATGAGTAATAGAAGAAGAAATTTTCTACAGGTGACCCAAAATGGCAGAATTAAGGAAACGTAAGAGAGCAAGTTAGTGTAGAAAGTTTCAGACGCGGTGTGCAATGAGAGCACAGCTAATAACTAATGACGATCACTTTTGCATTACGGAGGAGCTGCTTGATGTTAGCAGGCTAAAGAGCACCACGACGGGTGAGGATGTTTTTGAAGCTGTGTCAGGTGCAGTTGGCATGATGGGACTTAAATGGGACGAGGTATGACGGATGGGGCTCCAGCGCAAAGGAATGTCCTCTACGGTGTCCGCCGAGGGGCAAGAAAGTGGAGGTAAGGCTGTTAATTCGAGCACCAGGGCTCTAGCACAGACTATTTTAAGCTTCCCTCTCTGATGCTGATGCTGATGCTGATGCTGGTGCTGGGTGGGGGGGTTATCAAGCAGAATTTACCAACATTTGATTGATTTTGCCAACTTTAATCCACTAGAGGTGAGGCGATATACATCACCTCTAGTGGATTAATGTTAGCAATATAGCTCACTTCTAGTGAGTGGCCCAGCCCTTTGTATGTTTTTCTGTATGTGGCCCTCAGTGAAAAAAGTTTGGACACCCCTGTCCTAAACAATCCTGGGAATTTCTCCGTGGTTTCTCATCAACCGAGGCACAGAGGGAGCAAATATAAACTTTTCATAACTTTTTCCTAACAAATCAATACAGTACAAGTGTGAGAAACCAGGCATACTGAAATAAACCGAGAGGGTTCTTTTAAAACGCCTTCCTCCCAAATCCCAGTGGCATGAAAAATAAAGTTCTCCCAAGGAAAGGTCTTTTAGTCATACCTTCAGGCTGTTTGTGG
This sequence comes from Pempheris klunzingeri, assembly GCF_042242105.1. Taxonomy (NCBI): domain Eukaryota; kingdom Metazoa; phylum Chordata; class Actinopteri; order Acropomatiformes; family Pempheridae; genus Pempheris; species Pempheris klunzingeri. The sequence goes on along the minus strand of NC_092019.1, from coordinate 10,456,549 downwards.
CTGTCGGTGTCTTGACCGCAGAAAATTTGCATCTCTGTGTATTCAAGTCCCACGCAAAGGCCCTCCAGAGTGCGATGTGAATCCTTATCTGGATGTAATTAGTGTTTGCAAACACCATTGTTCCAATGACAGTCAGAGAATGCCAGGACAAAGGAGATGTCAGTTAAGTCTGAAGTGTTATGTTGTCAGAAGACTGTATTAATGCATTTAGACTGACAGACACTCCTGTAAATAAATGTCATTTCTCACTGTCTTCAGTTTCTCTCTCAGGCCATGACAGGATTGATTTTTCTTCTGCAATCATTTAATATTCTGGTATTTCTTGAAGTATATGTTTTCTTGTGAAAAAAAACTAAAATAACTCCAATCTTGATGATGATCAGCAAACAGGAGATGGTTCATGTCTGTCTAATTTACAGTACAATTAGGTCCACGACTGTCATAATTCCTTTTTTATTGAATGAGGATAGATAGATCTGTATAAGTGGGATATTATGAAAAGTGGGACACAGTGTGATTTGGATCCAAATTTTTCATTCAGAATGGTATAAAAGCCTCAGTGGTGTGCAATGTACCTCATGAGGGGACTCTCACTTTCTAGACCAAAACACAAAGTGAGATTTGTCCAGCCATAAAACCAGCATTCAAGTACTCTGTCAACTTATAAAGCAAGCTGACCTGTCTAAAAACTTACAGCAACTCTCACAGGAAGAACATATTGGAGAGTATAGCGGAAAATCATTCAAGCACAACTGACATCTGACTGCTGCTGGAAGGTTATGCCATAATTTTGACAACTGACCATAAGATATTATGAATAAATAAGTATATTGTCATATAGAAATATGTAAAAATTAGTTAAAGGTCAAGTCTAAAGTCTATTTATATGCATGCCAAGTGCTCATCAAGTAGCCTACTCAAGTGCACATCCCATTCTATTGGACAATATGTACGTAGACATGTTTTTTTTTTTTATTGTATTTAAGGATTACATTAATGTTATAACCATTTTTAAAACCTCCAGAATCCAAAATTCACATGTGCCACATGGACTCTGTCGTGTGTGGTATGTGTTCCTCTTTAGTGTTACTATGAGGTAACTCAGGCCAGGAAAAGGTGTTTTTTTTTTTTTTTTTTTTCAAAATGTGCCACTGATAGGCCTCTGTTTCTCTGTGTCTCTCTTGCTATACCTTTTGTATTTTTCTCAAATGCAGAGAGAGAAATATGATCAAAGGCTCTACTTTAACTACTGACAGGTTCTGTTTGTTGTTCTCTCAGGATGTACAGAAGACACATTTCTACTATTATTCTATTTACAGCACGGAGCCACCTAGAGACAGATGATGAGATGACTAAGTGTACAAAATGGAGGTGATGATGACAATGATTCGATAGAATGAAGAGATGATATAAAAGAAATGAAAGTCACACTATGCGATTCTAGTCTTATGGACTTGTATTTTTCATCTTTGCTTTCATGCACTGTGTGGACCATTCTCATTATCACTTATACTGAAATAACTTATGGACAATCATGTTCTTCCACGGATATCTGAGTATACCCAGTATAGTATTACTGGGAACTTCTAGTCCTGTATAATAATGAAGGCATCTGCAACATCTGTCACACTTCGTTTATATATTTACTGTCTTTATTTCTTTGTGCCTCATAAGAACATGCCTGTCAGGCTAATGATGTATGGTGCTTGTCACATCTCATACATCCCATTATTCTGATTTTGTGTTCACACATAAAATCAAACATTGTCCCTGATTTACATCAGTCTATGTATAATATCTAAAGGAGTCTGCTCTTCAGAGGGCGCGCTGACTGCATTCCTCCCACATTTCTGACACAGATAAATAGGAAATTTCACTTGTAACAATATATCTAAAACAAATTTATAATTGCCGTTTTGAATTGGTATAATTTGTGACATGTACACATCATTAGATGCAGATTATGTTATTTTAGTTACACATCTGACTTGCCTTAACGCGTTGCCTGTGTATCATCAGTGTTAAGCCTGCATTTTAATTTGGGTTGGTGTAAGTGCAGAGCATTCATGTGTTTTTGGGACACCAGAGTTTAATGCTGAACCTCCTGGATATGCCAACCACCCATTAAAACATATAGATACAGCTAACACGGGTTAGCCATAAAAAATTAGAACCCTATGTGTTCTCGTGGAACTGCGTTCATTCATGTGTCGTTCACCTTTCAATTATTATAAAGCTTATCTCTCCTTTTTCTTCCTGATGTCAAAGCATATCACTCTGTTAGCTAAAACCCATGGCCTCTTGGCCCAGATATCTTCACTTACCTTGATTCTTAATGCTCACTCACAGTTCAATCCACAGTCTGTGCACTTGAGATATCCTTTCTTCTCTGACTCAAAGAGGCCTGATGGATTCTGTACTCTGTATTCTGTTCGGTAAAACAGCTCCATTCACTATTTCTCCACTATAAAGATCACTAATGACCCATAGACACATTCTCCACACAAAACCTATTTTTCTGTGAATAATAGATGTTCTTTTTTCTGTAGCTTTAAGAAACATACTTTGCCTCTTGCAGATCCTATCTTTGTTTGCAGTTCATTACTTTATCTTATTTTTCCTCCAGCAGATTAGTCTTATGCAGTGTTTTTTTTAGTGTCCTTTATTCTTTACAGGGAAAATGTGAATGGTACGATAGTCAACAGACGTCGACCAGCAACAATGTAAATCTGCTTGTTGATGGATGCAGGTCAAAAATCTTTCAAGGGTATTACTAGCAGACATAGACTACATTTATTTATTTCACAACTTGAGCCACATATGAGATGTCATTTGGCTGGCACAGATCTGGGAAGATTTGATTTTCAAGACAAATATCTGCAATTGGTTAGCTGAACAGTTAATGAATCCTGATATGATGCAATATGATATGAACTCCTATAGTATAATACATGGAATAAATCAGTCAGAGAATACCACTATGAAAGTAATATTTTTGTAATCAGTTAGTTTTACCCTGCATTGATACTGTGACCTTTGACCATTGTCATTGTGTGTTCTTGGAGATTACTTATATATGTACACTAGAACATTTTAATCTGTGTCATAACTGTTGCATGTTGGACCCCTGTAATAAAATTAAACCTGAAACTGCTTTTTCTATGGCAAACATGTTAGAAAACAGCCACCTATTCACATATCCAGTAGCCATGGAGGAACATTAGCATTCATTCGGAGTGTGTGTGTGTGTGTGTGTGTGTGTGTGTGTGTGTGTGTGTGTGTGTGTGTGTGTGTGTGTGTGTGTGTTCACCCAATCACTCCCTTTTTAGATCTATTTTGGTCTCCTGAGAAAACTCTCCATCTCTGCTTGTTAAATGCTCCACTATGTTTATGACCTAGTTGCTGGTTTGCTAACAGGTTTGGGTCAGCCTACTTAGAAATGTAATCAGTAACTGAATACAACTTACATTAAAACGTATTATGTCAGTAATATCATTTTTTTTTCACTTTAAACATTTTAAAAACATTGTCAATGCAAAATAAATGCATTTTTCATGTTTGTATGCTGCGACATGTGGGGTGCAGTCTCTTTTTTAAGTCTTCTCTTAAGTTCTGTGTAAGTGATGGTGATATTGCCAGGAATGGAAGGGAGGGGCTGCTGCTGTTTGAACCATCCATTTGGCTCAACATGATTCTTTTTCCCCTGGCCACAAAGAGTAGTACAAAGTGTAGTCTAAGAAACCCCTTCATGTCGTTAAAAGCACCGGTTATCATGAAAAAAAATGTATAATTTGAAAATTGCCATGCAAGATGTAAACAATTTAACTGTATATTTTTCAAATGTCATCTGGGCTGATTATAGTTACTTGTGTTTTGTAATCTGATTGCGTAATACCAATTAAGAATAATCCGTTACTATCCAACCCTGGGTGGCAAAGTTGATGAGACTGATGATGAGACAGCCTCTGGCCAGAAAACCAACACAACAAGCAGACAGAGATGATGGGATCTGCGTAATAGTCTGATAATTCTTTGTGGGTTTATCACTGTGAGCGACCCCTTTCACATAGCACATCATTTGATCTATTGCTACCCTTCAACATTCATTTTGTGGCCGTACTAGGTTAAATATCATCAACAGAATTATTTTTAAAAATGAAAATTTATTTGAGTTTCTGATGCTTCTGACTTTATGGACACCTAGTGTTAGTTTATTTGTCCCCACGGATCCTTTTAAAAGCTGTTTTTTTTTTTCTCACTGTATTTGATCTTTCTATCATTAATATACATGACATTAGCAACTGATGAGGCCAACATATGACATGCTGGTATGCATATGTAATACCTTGTGTGTGGGCCATTCAGAGAGTGTTTAAACGCACACAATTCACAGCTCCCCTACTGGGGAGCTCCTGGTGCCAGACTGAACAAATAAACAGCAGGGGGCTCAGTTTGAATGAAGAACTTATTCATTAATATATTGATTTAGTTATTCATACAGAAAAATCTGTTTTCCCAAAGTGGGTTTTTTTGAAAGTTAACACTTAAAATAAGGTTGTAAAGCAAGTGCATGTTTGAGTCAATACAGATTTAGAAACCCACAACCTTCCATCACCATCTTTTTATTGCACCCTGCCGTACATTAGCATTTGAATAGCGTTCATTTTTCAAAATCATCACTTGATTATCCAGATAACTCAGACAGAATGTAAGATGAAATCTTACCTTTTGGTATTAGAAAGACACAGAATAAATGTGTATTAAGCCTACAATTTCCTATAGCTATAATCCTGCTGTCTCTGTCACTCAAATCTCAGTCCCAAGCCCTCAACACTCTGGGGGTTAGAAGTGTTACTTTGATCAAGTCGGCAGCGTATGCAGACTTTGATCATCAGCCTCGTCGCCTTTTGTGTGTGTATACGTGTGTGTATGTGCATTTGTATATGTTTGTGAATTTGCTATTTCCTATTGGTCTTCGTGCTTACTTGAAACACATTGTATTTTTGTTGGAATGAAATGTGTTAAATAAATAAAGCTTTCACAAGCCAGGAGTGAGAAAAAAAAAAACATCCTTCTGTGTAATCACAGAACAGTTAACGTAGCAGCCCAGCAAGTGCAAGGATACACAAATCCACGAAATTGAGCAGTTTTGTTTTTTTTTTATTGGCTGGCATCTGTTAAGTGACAACTTACACTGACACTCTTATCGAGAGTCAATTAAAATACTGCTCATTATTCATGATTAAACAACTAAGCCATCAGATCAGCTGAAGATAGATGTTTGGCATCAATCAAGTCAGTGCAGTGCCATGCTGACACTAGGTAGTACAGGTAGTTGGAGCTACTATCAGACATGAGCAAAAATACATCAAAATCTATTCTTATACAAGATTCAAAATACAAATGTAAGTAAGTGAATCAAACTGAACTACAAATCATGCAATGTATCATTTTTAAAAACAATTTCAAGGGAGCATGAAATCATCACTTTGAGAAATTAGATTAAATTGACTGGTTTGGTAACAATAAAAGGACACTGATTTTGAAGAATATATTAATCAACACATACTTTGTTTAGTGTCTCTCAAACTAGACAACTAAATTACGCTGAAGACATTATTACAGCTTTTACATTTTCTTCAACCTCCGGAGCAGATTTAATGTGGAAGATATTTGCTAATGGAAGACTTTATTGATTTGCATTACCCTCTAATCCACTCTGATGGTTTTGATGTTGAAACTGATTTACAATTCTAACATGGCGAGACTCAGCGAGGGAACATTGCACGGCTTCAGAATATTCCGAAGTTCAGGTATACTATTAGAAAGAACAAAATGCCATTCACTCTGATGGATACTAAAAACCAAAAAGAAAAGTTTTTAAAAGGTATTCATTGCTAATCCTGCTGCACAAATATTAAAAAGCATTAAGCATTAAAAAGCACTGCATCAGAGCCTTTCTCAGGCAAGGCTAGACTAATTAAACTGCTACTTTAGCCATTTCCACATTAAGCCTGTCCAAACAATCACGTTTTTAAATTGTCTTTTAAAAAAATTGACTTGCTGCGAGTGATGCTCTGAAACTGACATCCATTGACTCTTCACTTGTCAGTGTCTACTTGCAGTTAAACCGAGACCAAAGACATGTCTCTGGACAGCCACGTTGGAAGTCAACAGCGTGAACAGATCTCAGATCAAAAAAAAATGAAAACGACTGCAGATAAAAGGGGTCGCTCATGGTAACAAATCCACAGAGATATATCACTCAACTTTTCAGAGAAACACATATTTCTTTATTGGAGAGCTAAAAAGAAAGTGAGTATTGGACTCCAAATAAATGCTTATGTTGCTCTGCCGGATGTGTACATACACATTCAGCAAATGTGTGATTGTGATTGTGATTACTGCTTCTTGACCTGCCCCCAAGTGGCTAGAAAAATCAGTTATTGCAGATTTGAATTATGTCATATAAAACTGTGATTCACACTAACCTTGCTGTACAGAGCGCTCCATAATGTGTCGCGTGTTCCCACCAAAGGAGAGCTGGTACATTTTCATTTAATGGCAGAGAGCCAATTGGGATTCTTATACTGAGGAGAGGATATATAGCATTTACTATTATAACAGGACGTGTTAGAAGTTTAATGGCCTTGCGGGCATATACCAGTATTGTACACATGAGCAGTAAACTATATAAACAGCACGCTTAGATTGGTTTATTGCAACCAGCTCCGATCTCATCTAGATGCAAGGTCTTGGATAAGATTAAAGGCATCATAGTGTGAAATAGAAGCAGTTCTGAGACAATATTTCAGTTTGACAACTGGGTTGAGGATAGCCCGCAGTGTTGGGATACTGGAGGAGAGTGACAGGTAAATTGACTGTTGGATGATTAATTTTCTCCGGCAAAGATCCAGATCTTCCTCAAGTGTCACTGGAAAAGAGTTTTTATGACAGCAGCGGATGACTTTTAATTGCTTAATTTTCATCTCCGTCTCGCTCACTACAAGGCAACAGATTAAAAGATAAAATAAGTATATAGCAATGCTCATCAAACTACAAACTGTGGATGATAAGAGCAGGCAACTTTCAATGTCTGGAGGATAGCAGGGAAAAAGTCATTAGGAGTTTGTATATCTTTATATCTGAATTAAGATAAGATATGACGGGGAAATTTACACACACATAATTAGACAGAGATAGAGACATGTTATACATTAGCTAATGGCCTATTATGGATGCAGTTATATTTATATATTTGAGCATAAAAAGGACACATTGAAATGAAATGAATGTAGTTCTCTTCTTATTCAACTTCAAATTGGTGTAATTTGTTGGAATCTTTTGAAAAGCAGGATTGGATGGATGCGTGAAACAGTACATGAACAGAGAACTCCTAAACCCAATTTGTCATCAACATTTCAAGCCTGGTTGTCAAGCCCTTTAAATGACGATATTAACAGACCTTGCTCATTAACACATTCTGCCTCACGTGCTAGCCAGTCATTTGTGTGCAGTATTTTGGGACATGTCAAACTGTGTGTGCATGTGTCAGCGGGTGTCACACTCTCTTTATTTACTGTGATCCTCGGATCACGGGCAGGTATGCCATTTGCAGGTCCCTCACTGTTAATGTTCATTTTCTCTTTTGCACTTTTATTTTCATTTAAGTTGCGATAATGGACCTTTTTACTTTACGCAATGCAAATGTTGCCTCAGTTTAAGAGGTGCTATATAAATGAACTTGCCTTGCATGCCCACAGTGTAATTATTGATCTGCTGCTGTGTCTCTGCTTACAAACAATCATGTGATTTGAAGACTATTGAAGACTCAGTTTGGCCACTTCAGACTGAAGTAATTGAGTCTGAAGTAAATGAGACTGCAGTTGATTTTTCAGTCTCTTGACATCAGGTTTAATTTAAATATTGTTTGCTGACAGCATGTGGAGAAGATAATAACCTTGAATCGATATCATAATGGCATATATGTTGCTAGCTACTGATTCCACAATCCTATGTGATATTGTACAGCATCTTCTATATATTTCAAAAACCTTTCACCAGATGCCGAATGACTCACAAAGCCTGAATTCCTATTGTGACAAAACATTCTTGTACTTGAATGCATAGTATTGCCGTATAGTCTGGCCCTTTCCTGGAAATGTTAGCAACATACTGCATCTCTTGCATTGTTTAATACCTGCACTGAACGTCACTCGTGCATGAAAAGCATGGAAAAGCTCACAGCATGGCATCAGTTCATGTGTCCAGGCTTGGACAGGCAGAGTAATGGTTTATTTTGTTTAATCGTGCTAGTATGAGCAGTGTCCTCCCACAGAAGGCTGGCTCAAAGAGATGAGAGCACTATGCAACTGAATGGGACTGAGCTCGCTCGCTAATTTATATCATTCAAGTTTATTCTCCATGCAGAGGACATCTGGACAACGGAGCCCAGAGGCTTAGCGAGATTATTGTACCAAGTGTTTGCTCTTCTGTGAGTGAATCTGGTTAATGCACTATGTTTGAGGTCATTCACTCCATACTGTAGGAATGTCATGAAAGAGGTTTCATAAAGCTCCTTCTCACTTTATAGCAAGTTAGAGAATGGTGTCCCTCTGAGAAGCTGGGTCTCAACTGCCAAACTAACGTTGGGAGAAAAGTGCTTTGGGCTGATGGTGGGAAAACATTGATGTCCGAAAACTACATGTGCCATAGTGCGGCAAAAGTTCTACAATATCTCTTTCTTTGTCCATTCTTTTCTTTTCTATCTAACACAATACAGCAACTGTCACATTTCTGGGAAAGGTGAGGAATATGAATAAATCTTAGAGGCAGGCAATTTATTGTTTCTCTGTGAGGTGTATCGCCACAGCAGGTGGTGCATAAATTACTATCTTCCAATATTTATTAAAATGTCACACCTTTCAAAGCTGCTCTAATCAATATCTTTATATTACTAATGCATCAAATGACTACATGCAGAGAGTTACCTGACTCTCGAGCTCCTGTCAGCTCATTGCTTAGGTTTTACAGTCCACATTACCTTTTTGGTTCACTGTCACTGCTCTCACCAACTTCATTTCCGGTCCCCGGAAAAAGTACCTCGGCAAACCAATGTTAGTGACCCAGCACCAAATGGCAGACAAAGTTAGTAACTAGCTAGTGAATAAAATGGAACATTTAGCAGGTAAAGAGCCATATATTTTTCTCAGGTGTTGGTAGAGACCAAAAACAGAGCCAAAAGGAGAGAAAATGGATTCACATTTACCAGGGGGCCACAAACATGATTCCATAAATCAACCAATCAATCAATCAATCAATCAATCAATCTTTATTTATATAGCGCCAATTCATACCAGTGTTATCTCAAGACGCTTTACATAAAGAGCAGGTCTAGATCAAACTCTTTAATTAAGAGAGACCCAACGATTCAGGAATTCAAAATTAAGGATTCAAGAATCCCCACACATAAATGAATGCTTATGTTGCTCCCTACCTGCTGTATGTGTTGATGGGAAACTGTTCAGTAAGGTCATCATATCAACTTTTACAGCTTGTTGCAGCTTGTTGTCACCCAAAGTGACCAGAAAATTTAAGTTTAAATATGACAAAAAGGAATTCTAGCAAGGCTACTATTCATTTAAAAAGGAGACATGAAGAATTCATTAAAAACTGCTCAATTCACTCTGTAACTTTCTAATGAGTGAAGTATACTGAAGACATTATTACAGTTTTTCAACCTCCAGAGCAGATTTAATGTGGAAATTATTACTAATGGAAGACTGTTTTGATTTACATTGCACTATTATCCACTTTAATGGTTCTGGTATTGAAAGTGATTTACAATTCAAACGAGCCTACAGTCAGTGAGGGAACATGGCTTCAGAATATTCTATAGTTCAGGTATACAGTTAAAAAGACCCTTCTAATTCTGTTATCTACAAATAAAAAGAACCTTTTCTCAAACTCAAACAGTGGTGTGTTTAATTATGTTCTTTTTGAGCTACTTATATTGTCCAGTATGGTCTCGGGTCTATAAGTAAGTTGTAAAGGCAGATATGTATAATTTTATATATATATATATATATAATCATATAGATATTATAGCCATATCTGTGGCCTCCCTTTAGCCATTTCTACATTTAGCCTGCTCAAAAAAAATCATGTTTCATTTTTTCATGCTGGAATTGGGCCTGTTTATTTGATCTTTACATAAAATATTAATGCACTTGATACTTTTCCAGATTTTTCAGTTCTACCTTCTTGTGTGCATCATCTCAAATGTGTGCAGTGACAAATAGACATACTCAAGAAGATGCACTTATGTGAGAAGAAAGCTACTTGAGACGAGTTTTTCATTTCATACCAGAGGGCACGAGCCGGATATTTTGTGAACTTGACTGAAATTTGAATTTTAAGTTGAATAATAAAAAACACAAATAGATGTCAGAGACACTGATTGATTATATTACTATCTGACACTTGCAAAGAGGCACAAAAGTCACACTGTGTACAGTAAGTGCCTCACAGATTTGAAGCCTTTAACGTCTCCAACCTTTTTAACCTTTGACCTATGTAATTAATATTCTTATGATGTTTGGTCCTTTCCCCAAGGACCTTCACATGTAATCATTGACTTTGCTTAGATTTCCTGCATCTGCTCGACACATATGTCCTTTTAGAAGGTAATGAAGCAACAATCACAACTATGAAAAAAACGTTTCCAAGGTAACCAGTATATCACTGGTTAGAGGTGTATTGTATTTGTGCACTGTTAAGCATCCCCTATAAACTGCCTTTAGAGAGAGAATCCATCCATCCATCTAACAAACATCACTTTCTCGGCAGACCTTCCTAGAAAATCTCTTCTAGCCACTGTGAAGAGCGACCGGATATAACACTGAAGAACAAGCACAAGTGCTTCATTTAATTCATTGGTGGCATAAATGTAGAGACACGTAGTACATACATTACATGTACTTACATGCAGAGTACGTGTGTGTGTGTGTGTGCATTTTTTTGAAACTGAAAGCACCATCATACCCCAGGGATTCTCTGGAGACCACTTAAATCACACACACTGGCATTTAGTTTAGGGTCATTGCTTTGCCATTGTTGCAGGAAGTGTGGAAGCCACGTACGCACTCACAGCCCCTGCGCTGAGCCTTGGCAATGGACTCAGGGCAAAATACTCACTGGAAATAGAATGTGTGCAGGTGGAGGGACACGAGGACTACTTTCAGCTCAGCTTTGTTTTATTTAAAGATGGCTTAATTTCAGGATTATTGCCTAAACCTAAACCTGAGCACTTGCTATCCTTTTCACACATCTTTGAGTTTGGAGTGCATACAAATTGCAGTTAACTGCATCTCCACTGATAAAGGACCCTCATACTCGCTGATAACAGAAAATGTATTGATATTTTCAATCTTTTTCCATTAAAAATGGGCATTATTGCCATCCAAAAGCTCACCACGATTTGAGTTGCCCCCTGTGGAACTCATTTTCAGGCAACAAGGTGGATCCACCTGCATTTCACTGTTGTCTGTGACCAAAGGGGGTTGCAAAGGGGAAAATTAGAAAAGGAGAGGAAAGGGAGAAAATGAAATCGAGAGTGAGCGAGAGAAAGGCAAGAAGAAGGATGTCAAAAGAAAGGTGCCTGATACTAGCGATGGAGGAGGAGAAGGAGAGAGAGAGAGAGGGAGTACACAATAGTGGCATAGCTGGAAAATACTGTAAGGGCAGCAGCTGATTGCCTCTCTCTTTGTGCAATGTAACGCAGTACAAAGAAGATGGGGGAAATGAAAGAGGAAGATAAGTCCAACAACCACACTCAGCTGTTCTCATTCTGTCAAGGCTCACACACACACACACACACACACACACACACACACACACACATACACACACGTAACGTAGCAGGTACATCAGGCACATCATCCACCTCCAATCACAAAGAATGACAAAGACAATTAAGCAAAGACATGCCCCCACACAATTCATTTACATTCCTTGCAGTTACTCTTTATTTTTACTCAATTTTGTGTTTTATGATTACTGCTAAGATTTAACTTGCCACAGGTTAGTGCTAGCAGCTTTTGCAGGGTTGAATTGGAAGAAAATGGAGCCCCTGATTTGTTGGTGACAGTAAATTAAAGAATGAAAGGTAGATCAAGAGTGTGTCACACTCTCTCAACTGTGAATGTGCCCCCCACCCCCCACCCCTTCCCGACTCCATAGAGAAGCTGGGAATAATTTAAGTCATTTTCACATAGAAGCAGTGTGAAAATGATGGCAGCAGGGAAAAAAAAACCCACCCCTTCACCCCTAATGTGAAGCTTCCTTGATTCTTTCTTCCTCCTGCTCTGAATATAAGCGCTTACACTTTGCATATCTTAGTGGGTGAGATGTAATTGAGGTGTTACATGGAAACTGGAGGTCTTGTCTTGTCTACTCTCATTCAAGCATCTTTGACTATTTGAAACCTAATTGGTTTGATTCTGTCAGGGAGCCACCAGCTTGGTTGTGTGAGGTAAAACAAGAAGGTCACTTGTTGAGTCCCTTGTGAGGTTTATATCTCCTGCTGCACAGATTCAGTGCTGTCCTGTCGAGGAAACATGATGGGGGAAGACTGAATGTAGTGTTTTCTTTAACAGAGGAAGAATGCTGAACTGTAGGTAACTGAAAGATCCAAGGACAGACAGGTTGGTGTTGTAAAATCACATTTTGTGCTCTGTGTGAATTAGAATACCTTCAGACCTGGAGTGACGGCATTTTTGATTGTCAGGTCTTCGCATCCTCAAAGGGTTGTTTCAGCTGGTTTTAGGATTGAGGGTGTGATAGGATTAGGTTACAGCTAAAGTAAGTGTTGGGGTTAGGTAGTTGTGATGGTTAGGGTTTGGGGCTGGGTATAAAAGTACTTTATGTGTACTTGCAGAATAATATAGGCAGTAGGAGTTTGTTATGTGCCCAGAGCAATATGTTTCTTGCTTTGGCCCTGTCTTTGAAGGGCAGATGCTGAGCAGTGGCTGACCCGTGCATGTGGGTATGTGTGTGCAAGTTGCACATACTGTAAATACACCATGGTTTAGTTTGGAGTCTCCAGACAATCTGAGACCAAAGGACCAGCAACTAAACAAAACCTTTTCATTTAAAGATAGAGAATTTCTATTATATCCTTTCACTCAGTTTATCCTTCCGGGTAATCATAATTTTTCACAAGTGATTATGTTTTTTAAAGAAATAATAATGCATTAGAGATAACAGGTGAAAATAGAGTTATCAAGTTAATTTCTACCCAGAGACGATGGACATTACACAGCAGGTAGTTTCCAGTTAGACACACTGCCAGGTGAAAATTGTACACTTAAATGCACAGTTAATGAGGGGTTAAAACTATATACTGTACGGACTGAAAATATCCAAGTCTATCTTAAGATCTAGGTTATGCCAGATGAGAATTGGAGACTTAGGAATTAGGTAAGGCTCTGCAGACTGTAATATGACGGGGAACTTGAATGAGCCACATCAAATGTATTCAATTAAATTAATTTGATAACAGGTGAAAAAGATTGAAAATCTTGTTTTCCCTTCAAAAACTATTTTATGGAATTTTTGCTCAGATATGTTGTGGAAACCTGCAGGATAGCGTTGCAAAGTTTATTTTTATATTTTCTTATTTTATTTAATATTAATGAGCTACACACGAACACAATAGTATCACCAATAGTATCCAGCTTTGTGGATTTACAGGTAGCCCTCCCACAGGTGAGGCCAGCCAATCACTGGCTTCGGTTTGGGTTAGGTGCGCCCTCTCGTGGACACCTCAGGAAAACATCCACCGACTAGTACAGAGAAACAAGACAAGTTGTGTTAAAAGTGCGGTTATACACGCCCTAATGTGCACTAGGCTGTCTTAAGGAAAGGTACCTCATTGCTAACTTTTCAAGACAATAGTCTGGGTGTATCATATCCAAAAGTAACTCTCTAGTAGTCGTTGTGTCGGTTAGCATGTTGAGAAGCTAACTGACCTAGCTTAGCTGCGCCAGTTTTAGCTTGTGTTGCTGTGCGACGTCAGAGAGTGGGACGGGAAAAGCCACACACGGTCGACCTTGATGTTTGCTTTTATCGAGGTAAGATGGTTTACAATTTGAACGCAAGAGAGACTGCACATATTGTTGGCGTTTGTTTATTTTTGTGACGGGCTGTGAAGGGATAAGCATGTTGTCAAGGCTTAAAGTTCACGGGCACCAACAGCCACCTGATTTCAGGCAAAGAGCAATTTTAAATTCACACAAGGATTAACGCTGTACATATTTCCTCCCTTCAATCCCTGTGTTGTCCCTGTGTGGGAATATGCTGAGGGTACTATTATTTAGAGTTGGGTATTTGAAATGAATGCCACAACATATTTAGGTAATTTGAGACCTCAGAAATCTCACAGCCTGAAATATATCCAACCAGATGGAGTGCAGTTTGGTGTCTTGGGTACCTCTACAGTCATTCAGCTGAGTAACTTTGGCTAATTTTTGCAAGTTGTTCATGGTTATTTGACTCCAACAGGCTAAATTTTAATCACTTTGAAAACCCTCTTGCAAATTAAATATTGACCACAAACACAAACAGCATTATGGCTCTTTATTTACATGCATTTCTACATTTTTATAGCTTTTACATACATATATAAAACTCATGTTAAGGTGTCCAATTCTGTAAGGGTTTTTAGGGTATGATGGTATTAAAAACTGTCCAATCTGTGTATTTAACTGTCGACTGCAACATGGAAAATGCTGTGTGAATGTGATCTACTGTTGTGTATTTCTGACAGTTTCCTCTATCATGGTTATATGACTGCAAGGCACTTTGGCTGAACTTGTCTGCTGGCTCTCTAAACTTTAATTCAGCTTAAGCCTCAATGCTGGATTCAGGATATTGGCGTTGGTTAAAATCTTAAAATTGAATAAAGCAATTGGATGCCCGGAATTCTTGGAAACCTGTCCTGCTCTTAGGCTGCAATGCCACGAAACAGATTTCCTAATAGATGACAAAAGACAAAGAAAAACCACCTGATTTATTTAGTCCGTGACTGATCGTAGTTCCCAAAGCACAGAGTAAAGCAGCCAGAAAACACGTTCAGTTGGCATGCACAGAAAACACCAGGCTGACTGCCATAGCTTCAGGTGGTGTGTTTCCTCTCATGACAGAGGAGGATCCTCACTAATTTGGTGACAGTTTCTTTGTGAAATGCCTCTTGTTCATAAACAAAGATTCCTCGAGGCAACAACATTTGTTTAAATGTCTGGTCTTTCTGACATCAGATAGTACGACACCCCTGTTTGAACTACTTGTCAGTTTAAAAAAAACATCCTGCTATGCCAGCTATGTGAAGGGATTGTCTAATGGAGCGCCGCATTGAGTATTGAAGTATTTTCTTGGACCTAAAACAAAATGAAAAATATTCTCAAGGCTGGCTATGAAATATTGCTTTAAAGAAGACAACCTGTGAATTGTGAATTAGTTGGAAAATTACTTTAATTCCCAGCCCACGTCTTACTTTTCAAGTTTTGGTCGTTATAAACTAGAGTAACATTGCAATCACCGCTATCATTCAAACAGACGGCTAACATGACTGCAGCTCAAAGATCCCTTTGACACCAACCTTGTTTGGTCTGGACTGTGGTCCAGACCAAACAGCCAAAACCTTGATTCGAAGAAAAGAAGCGGTCACAGTCTGGAGCAAACTGAACCATGGTTCGGTTAGTTTCTATTGTGAAAACATGTTTTGGATGGTTTGGACTTTTCAATTAGTTCTGGCAGGCTATCCGCTGAACCAGAAAAAGGAAAAACAATGCAATAAAATGAAACTTTGTGAGGATTCAGTTGGAAAAAACTATTATTTTCAGAAAGGAAGTGAGAGAATTTGACAACATGCCAGCGCCACATGCCCGCCTGTCTGACAATAAATTAATTGCAAGTATAGCGAGATGCAGCTCAGTTAAGTGATGGCGACAGGCGTGTAATGTTTAGTTCTTCTGTGTGTTACTAGCCAGATAGAATGAATACAAATGAACAAAAACGTGCTTTGCTCAGGCTTTCAGGTATGAAAAGGCCCAATGAGTTCAATGGGACTTTGGCAATAAATGCCTTAAAGCCATTCATTCAACAACATGCCGCTGTAAATGTAAAACTACTGGAGAACCACCTCAACCAGATCCGATTGTAGCAAGCATCTAAATGCCTTAGGTGCAGTTAATTCAGGTAGGAAACTCCCCAATCATCTAGACTGTACCCCTGTCCATAAACAACTGCTGATTTGTGTTTTGGTTTTTTTTTGTCTTGGTAGGAATGTACATAATGTTTCTGAAGGCGCTCATGAAGTGGGGAGTCCCCTGTAAAGAATTCAGACAAATTCTCCTGACAATTTCCTGCATCTTTGTGCTCTGTCATTAGCTTACCCCACCTGCTGATTTCTTAGAACACAGCTGAAGGGTAGTGGTCAGCTGTGGGTAATAACTCTGGATATTGACAACTGGAAGCACGCATATGTGCATAAATGCATAAACGTGTGGGAGGTGTGCATAAAAACACACAGACTCTATCTGTGGGAGGAAAGAGTGTCGGTTTTTCCTGACCTCCACTTAACCCAGAATAGGTCAATATCTGCCACCTGCTTCACTACCCCTCGTGTGTGTGTGTGTGTGTGTGTGTGTGTGTGTGTGTGTGTGTGTGTGTGTGAATGTATTTGCATTCACACACTGCCCTCTGCCTCCCTCGCAGTCTATTTTGGCCACCGCTCTTGTCACCTTAGCACAAAAGTGAACAAGCAACACTGCATATTTTTATCTATATGTGACACTTGACTAATTTATTTAGATACTCACAAAGTAACTAATGGAATCTGTCTACTCAAAAAAACATTGTGCAGTCTACAACAGTCAGCTGACAGCTGACATTAGCAGTTTCAAAATATTTCTGTACAAGCGTAATCGCACAACAACCAGATAAAATTATGCAGTTTGTTGTTAGGGTAGCAATTATTCTTTTATTTAAAAAAGGCAACTTGTAAATAAATTCATTACTTTTTTGATAGAAAAAAACAGTGCAGCTCATATTTAGTAAGCTGTTTCATTAGTAGTCCGCTTGACATCACTGAAAAACATTCAAATACAATCTTGACTTGGCTACATGAGTTTCATGCACTTTGACCTGCTCGTGGAATAATTGGCTTTTAGCCTGATGATGGACCTCTTTCACAACAGATATTTTGACTTATCGTTCGAGGAAAAGCACAGTTAAATGAAATTCTGTCATGTTTCATTTTATTGTTTACACTTGTGCTCTTTCTAATGTGAAATGTTAGAATGGCTCATGTGAAAAAGACTTCCTTTTATGCAAGCTAGACTTAAAATTTGAAAATTGCACTTCAGTTTCTCCATGTAAAGATGCATTTCACCCTATTAAATGGCTAAATAAAAGCTGATTAAGTGTAATTTTCTAAACAAATTAAGACATAAGAGCTGGTGGGAAAGTTCACAATTGATATTATATTGTACATTGTTGTTTCTTATGTGGATGGTGTATTTTGTTCACTTTTTCCATCATTCTGTACCTCAGCTGTTGACGACAACTAAACACAGCATAAGATTACTAGCATAATATACTTAACAATGTTTTATTGTATGAAAAATCTAGTATTTCAGCAAGAATTTAAGAAATTAAATGAAAAACAAGATATAGGCTACCGTATGCTCTAAACTCCCACTGAAAGTTTCTAATTTCCTGTAGCTTTGTTGTACTGTGTCATTTGCATTCACCACTCCTTGGCCAAGAGAAAAGCCTGAGTGTGCAAGCACACAGAATGTTGATGTTTAAAAAAGAATAGGCATTTCTGAAAGAGTTCATAAATGTACATCAAATTTTCCAGTTTTTATTATTGTGTAAGACATTAAATTGTTCTCCCAAACAGAGAGTCAGTCCAGCCTGAGTTATGCCAGACAAAAAAAGCTGATTATGTTGGCAATAATGAGAGCAGAGATGAGACTGATTTGAGCCTGGGTAATGAAACAATAGAAGTTAGCTAGTTATATTCCATTCAAGAGTCAAACAATGTCACAATCACTTCTACTTTTATTGTACCCTTTTTGTTAACATCAAGTAATTGCAGAAAAAAAAAAGAAAATTCAACATCAGATGAAAACAATCTGCTCAATATAGACGTTGTCTAATTGTCCCTGTATTGTTGTGGACTACTAGACCGTATGAGTTGTTTCCAAACAACACTAGTCATTATTTTGAGTCTGTTTTTCAATGCACTAAATGAGCTCTGGCATTTTCTTCTACTGAAGCTGTTGTCATCACCGCTACCTACAACACATGATCACATCAAACCCCATCAACTGTATTGGGGCAGAGGAGAGAAGAAAGGAGAAAGAAGAGAAGGGGTCTAAGATATAGTAAAGGTAGAAGGTAGGTAGAGTAAAGGAGGGCAAGGTGGGAAGAGCCTGCCAGAACAGACTGAGAGGAGGGTAACGAAGAGAGGAGATGGTGGAAGGGGTAAAGAAAGGGATGTGAAAATAAGAACCTGAGGGCCACAGGTGAAAAATGTTGGAAGGGGAAAATATTAGATGAGGTAAGGGATACAGTAGTTCAGGATGGGGAGGCAGATGTTGGAGGACTGAATAGGAGAGGGAAGAGGATTTTAACAGAGGTTAAGTGCTGGATTGTAGAGTGGATGGGGACAGAGTGAAGGGAGGATCAGAAGGGGAAGACGAAGATTATAATGCAAGAGGGGAGGAAGGGAAAATTAGTGGGAGAATGTGTGAGGATGAAACGAGGTGGAGGCAAAGTAGAAAGATAAAGGAAACGAGGTACAAGAAAGGGCACAGTGATATAATCCTTGTATGCGAAGCAGATGAACAAAAGAGAGAGAACAATGTGGTGCTGGAATGGGTTGGTACATTATTATTTTTACACCCCCCCCCCCCCCCCAAAAGCTATTTGCTGTGTCATGCTTTGACATTTGCCCCTAGTTCTAAATTGGTAATAAAACCCAAAAAATAGATGCCTGTACTAATTAATTTAAATTAGCTGAAGCTGCAATCATCCCTGTGGGGAAATTGGGTCTTTGTAGGACCATGGAAGCGGATATAGATAAGACCAGATGAATAAATTATGATTGAAATTGTATGAAAGATAACAAAATAATTACCACAGAATGCATTGAGATGGCAATTAATTGATTGAATGTGTGTGTGGTACAGGCTACCAGTTTTTTTTGTTTTGTTTTTCAACAGATGCTTTGCTTTTATATGCCTTCTGACTGGTGGGGAGTATCAGGTTTTGTTGTATGAGACTGGTATATTTCTGGTGCATTTCTTTGTTTATGTTTGGGTGTATGGTCGACAAGTTTCTTTCTTTGTGTTGCAGGTCTCTGACTTTGTCACAACCTTGGCAAATGAATCAGAAAAAGATACCACTTAGGCTAAGCGGGACTGTCCCACTCCCATATAACATCAGGGTATGAATCACCCACGAAGGCTTAACTGCCTTGAATCCCCTGTCTGTCGGTGGCACTGACAAAGCCTTTGGATGAGTGGCAAATGAACAGTCCTGAATGCAAGGTGTTCACATTGGCACTGTTAACTATTCACTCAACAAGCCTTAAGCACAGAAAGGTTAAAGCTGTTGAGCCTCAAAGGCAAGTCATGCAGACTTAAGATATGACACACAACTCCTCTCCAGTAGCAAATGTTTTCAGCTATTGCCTTCATTAGGGTGGTTACCTTTAACAGCCTGTAAAACCTGATAAAGTTCCATGTTTTTGAACCAAAGTAATTTGAAGTCAATGCCCAGATTTTTGTTTTTGGAATAATGTTTGGGAAGTAGTTACGGGCTCTATTATTATTATAATTGAAAAGTTATGGCATATTTACTGGGAAGGGATAGCCAGGTGGTGTTAACATATGTCGCAATAGAAAAAAAACAGTACAAAACACATGCTGAGTCTCTCAACCATCCTGGCACAAAGACAGTTAATGGATCTGTGGTTGGCAGCTTGTAAGTGACTGTCCACCCACTTAATTATGTGAATGAAGGTTACAAAATGCATGCACTAGTCCAGCATAAACTCACACACACAAGTGACAACCCTAACAAGCCTATAAATATTCTTTATGAATATTAATATGCACAATTATGATTTATTGCTTTGTGCAGTAATAGTTTGGCTATTTAAACTCGGCATTCAAATCAGGTACTTCATGTGAGGGGGATTAGAGGTATCTGGAAGTCATCATTTATTCATGGTTGTAGAAGCAGCATTTTGGCCAGCACCACTCTCATCATGTTTTGGCCGGCCAAAGAATGTGAAGCGTCTTTTCTTGTACGTCCTCGCATCTGTTTGCATACGGTGTTTAAGCAAATGCCACGTGTGCTTGTGTTTATCCACTTTATTTTTTTTGCTTTACTCTCTTAGGTGCTTATTTCCACAGTAGAACTGAAGAGCCATCATGCAGAAACCACTCAGTTATGACACATAATTGAGCCAGCAAAATGAAATGGCATGAAGTAGGTTTGATTGTGTGTAGTTGACTTTTCCAGCCTATGATCATTTAATATGCTGAAACTCATATTATGTAGTCATATTATATTTTCATGTGTAAATTTAACTGCCCTTTTTTTTTTAAAAAACTGACCTCTGCTGGTGGATAATTCCTTTTTCCAATGCAGTATTTTTGTGCATCTGTCACTTTGACTAGTGAAAGCTGTTTTAACAAATCTGACATTAAGGCAAATTGCTGTCTGTCTGTATGGAGGTGTGATTGTGTGGGTCATCTCAGTTCTGAAAATCATCATCATCTCCGGGATTTAGCTTAAATGTGTTCCTCATTGCATGAATACTGCATAAACGCCAGTGTCGTAATATCTCCTCTTTTTTTCTTTTATTTTCTTCTCTCTCTCTCACTTGCTGACTTCTTCCTGCTGCTGCACCTTGTTTTTTCTCCTCCCCTCCCCCTTAGCCCTTTCTCCCTCCCCTTTCCCTTCACTTCCCTCCCACTTTTCTCTCTCACTCTAAAAAGCACTCAGTCTCTGCGCTCCCCCTTCATTTCCCGCTTCAACATGTTGGCAGGAGGAGAAAGAGGAGGATGCTGCGCTCTACCCTTGGTGCGTTCTTGCCACCCCTCCGGCCAGCGCAGGCTGCCTCTGACTCATACTCAGACTCAGCCTCAGCTCTCAGTTGTCTCCGCTTGAAGGACTTCAGAGAGGAGGTGGAGGAGGAACCGAAGGATACGCTGGAGATCAGGAGCTCTCACACCAGGGTCCCCAACAGGAACAACAACAGCAGGAGAGCGGAACAGAGCAACTGCTCCTCATCTGTGGTGGAAACTACTAATACCTC
This sequence comes from Pempheris klunzingeri, assembly GCF_042242105.1. Classification (NCBI taxonomy): domain Eukaryota; kingdom Metazoa; phylum Chordata; class Actinopteri; order Acropomatiformes; family Pempheridae; genus Pempheris; species Pempheris klunzingeri. The sequence goes on along the minus strand of NC_092019.1, from coordinate 10,435,152 downwards.
AGCAGTGACCACATCCTCTGCCTCCTCTAGTTTCTCTCCCTCCTCTTCCTCCTTCTCGGCTCCAAGATCCATGTGGCAAGAGGCAATAAGGAGGAAGCGGTATCTCCTGGACCGGGCAGGGGAGTCAGGTGAAGTGGATAAAGGAGGAGGAGGAGGTCAGGAGAAGAGGAACAGGTCCCCGGATTGGCTATATGAGTCCTACTACTGTATGAGCCAGCAGCATCCTCTGATTGTGTTTCTGCTGCTCATAGTGATGGGAGCCTGCCTGGCTCTGCTGACTGTGTTCTTTGCTTCGGGACTGGTAAGCTGCTCACTCACAACATGCAGACACACATATACCTCATACATATTACAAATGTGTAAACAAACAACCATCCGAAACTATACAAACATTTGCATGGCATAATATTCCAGCATGATACATTGCACATCTCTTTGTGTGAGCTTCAAATTACAATGACATTGTGCAAGAAATTCATGGCAAGTGTTAAGCTCTGTAAACAGTGTGGATGGGTGCGTTAAGGCACATGTGACACACACACAGGTATTGTAGACAATCTCTATGAGTATGCATAGAAATAGGGTCACTTGAACTGTGCAAACGAATGTGCTTATGTACGTACACACACACACACACACACACACACATCCAATCCACCAGCTTGTGAAACGCAGCCCATGAGCTCCCCTCTTTCCTAGACAGATACACACACATACGTCTAAACACTTACAAGCTTGTGCAACACCTATATGCACACACACACTGTCACAGCATGCAGTCTTCATTGCAGCACTAATGTGAAGAGAAGGGTGAGATAAAAGTGAGGGGGGGAATAAGGGGCTTAGTTATTGTCTGTGCGCATGGTTGACTGAACTACAAAAAGGAGATCTGTTTCACTCTGTCACTATTTTCACGGGGTTATCTTTGCTCTAAAAACCTGAAAAAATCAATGAAGTGAAGCCAAGCCACTCTATGAAATAGATTCCACATTGAAGTGTATAGTTTAGTAAAATACAAATACATTAATTCTGAATTGGGGGGATGCAAAATAATATTTGTAATTTAGATTGGCTGTGATTTAACTGCCTAATTAAATGCATCCAAAAAAGGAGAGATTGTAGAACATAAATATATATTAACACAATCAAATGATTTTAGAAGATATACTAACATAACCTTATTATAGCTCATCACATTTTTGCATTAGGAGAGTGCCTCTCCCATTCCCTGTCTCTGCTGAGTCTGCTATTAAGAAGGGATTAGTCTAAAACACACTGAAAGAGACTGACAGAGCACTGGCACTGGCACACACCCTGCACATTACGAAATTCACCAGATTCAGACTCACCACAATTAAACATTGGGAACACACAGGTATTACAGCTAAACGTACAAAACTGAATGAAAATGGAATGAAAAGTTTTACATGTTAAACCAACTAGGGGTGTATCGTTGCACGACAATCACTGTTGGGTACGTACCTCGGTTTTGAATTCACGGTTCGGTAGGTTTTCAGTAGAGTGGGGGATAAAGATTAAAGATAGAATTGGTTCTTTGGCAGTTTGTTTCTTGAATTTAAAAAAAAAAACCAAAAAATTCAGTGCTGTTCCAACTGGTGGCAACCTACTAATAAAAAAGTAAAATGTATTTAAGTAAAAAGTAAATCAAAATAAATCTTTCAAATAAATAAAAATACATAAGACTAGCATAAATATCCATAAAGAAAAATTTGCTGCACTTGAACTTTACAATTGTTGTGGGGGACTGTAGCTTGTGCTTGTTTATAAAGTGCTGGCTGATTTGCTTGCTGAAATGTGGACGATAAGGAACTTTATAATGGGACTTAAATGTGTTTAAAACCTGCGTTCTTAGCTGCGTTCGCAGTTTAGCATGGTCGCATAACCGCTGCTATTAAAACAGCTATGGCATTTTTTTTATTGCTTTGGCCCAGTCTGAATTGTTAACGAGAGGCTGCTTAAATGCCACAGGGCCCTGGGTTTGCACTCCACTCTGTTTTTCCCTTATACCACTGATTTTTACATTCGGGTGATGCTGCCTCAAAGGAGCGATGAGGTTCGACGAACAGCCAGAGGGAAACCAGGTCACAGTTGAACAGTCCCGGCATATGGTCTAGCTTTCAGCTGATCCACCTGTCTTTGTCTATTATCATTGCTGTTAACTGGGAAACCGTAATTTACCCAAATAAGTGACATAATGATACTGGAGGATCTTCAAACTCTGGCTTGTCTTAGTTTGCCCTAACTACAAGGCCTGGCTCAGAAAAGTTCAATGCTGCATCCATCTGGTAAGTGTTTACTGAACCAAAAGACCCATATCGAAACTTTTCGTTCCAAACGCATGTACAGTTACACCCCTACAACCAGCCGAGGTTGAGAGAGCATGCCATTGCATTTCCATTCGATCAAGACAAAACGATGACATTCATGCTTAACGGATTTCATCTGTTGACTAATTATCTAAACGATTAGAAGAGAAAGCAATGTTTGAATCATATTTAATCTGGCAGCTTTTCTGATAATTGATTGTGTTTTAATAACCGCTTACACACTGCATTCTTTTGACTCAATACCTTCGCCACAACTGGGGTTTGCACCAATGAATTACCTAATCTGGATTAATTATATCATCCAGCTGGCAGCATTTGTGTTAAAGCTGTGGTAAAGTGTGAAACTAGAAGTTAACCAGCAGCCAAAGCATTAAGTATTAATGTAGAATTTGAAACACGGGTGCTCCAGAAATGAAAAGAAGGCCTTTGAAATCCCCAGTTTAGTGGAAAATATTTCCCTGCAATCAGACACTGAGAATATAATTCTGCACTTGGGGTAGCAGTGGTTTTTTGGGCTCACAACAAAAAAGCATGTCAGTAAATGCCTTCCCCTGTCAGGCCACTGCTCTGTCTCTTTTTTTTGTTTGTTTCATCCCTGTGTTGGATACTGCTGCTCCCTTCTTTTTTTCCCCTCCATCATCCCCTATTTCTCTACATGCTTGTGTCTGTGTCATCTCTCACCTCCTCATATTCTGTCTCTCTCTCTCTCTCTCTTATTTGTATCCTATCATCCCTCCATCCTGCTGGCTAGATGACCTAAATCCTGTGCTGTTTTGGAGCTCTGCTCTGGGCGAGACAAACTCTCTGTGGCTCTCTGCAGACACACATATCCTCTCCTGTCCCAGTGCATTGACTGTGTGCATGAGAAAGAGACAGAGGGAAGGTGGGGGTGGGCTAAAGACGGGCACGAGACAGAGATGGAGAGGAAAAGGACGAATGCAAATAGAAACATTGTGAGATAGACGGGCATAAAAAGACTTTATGGAATGAGTAAGAATCTGTTTCCGTGATTAGTGACCGCAGTGATTAAAAAAAGCAGCACATTATTTAATTAGAAAGAACTGTGTGCATGATTGTTTGTATTTACAACATTAGTTTGAAAAAGAACTTTAAAGTAATCCATAATAATAATCCATTCATTCATTTGGATTTTGATGTGTAATTTACACAGTGGATATTTGGGTATTTTAAAGGGCAAAAAGGCTGTGAGGTCCCTTTTAGGGAACAAGAGTCAGCAGATTACCAACCTTAATGTTAAATAAAAAGATGGAATCAGCACAAGCCCAATAATATATTATGTTACTATTTAGAGTTGAATTTGAATTGAAGTTTGACTGGTAGTGTATTTCACAGATTTTCTTGCCTAAACAGTCACGTGTGGCTGGTGAGGATGTGACACATGTGCTGCCATAACCATGTCCTGACCCTTTTCCATCCCCTGTTACACTCCTGGAAAAGTAATGATTGGATGAAGCCTGGCAAAGGCAGGCTGCACAAACGACTCATTTCACTGTGCTATCCTCCCGCATCCACCTTGAAGAAACTCCTGAAATTTTTATTAGAACTTTCAGATCTAAGTGTGTTGCAGAAAGGCAGCAGCAAATCCATTATGGATGTGGCTTCAACTTTGCCACTAGTTAACAGTGGGAGCTTTTTAGGGTTTTTCCTCATCCCATACGATGCTCTGTTAGTATAAAGGTTTTTCCCTTTTACAGTTATGCAGAAAAGGGAGTATGGATCCCTGGATTGGACTCGTTAAAATAATTTCAGCGTTGTGCTACGTGGTACTCTGTCAGTGAATACTTAATTCATAGAGACAATGTACAGGAACAGGATTGATGGTATTTCTTTCTCTCCCAGGATGACAGGCAAAGCAGCCCACAGGGTTATACTACGCATACTCATGTTTAATACATGTACTAAATAAACATAAAGTAGACAAATCTGACCCAAAAATATCCAACAGTAAATAGTAATTGTGTAATTAGAGTGCTGGAAAAACATACAGTAACTGCATGTCTATATGATTATATATAAACCTGAAGGATTTGATGCAGGTCATTTAGAAGGTGTATTTTATTTTATTTCCCATTTTACCTTTTCTGTTTTTGTCCACTATCAATTTACCCTCTTAAGTCTCTGTAAATTTTGTAGTGAGATGACATTTTACAATCTCTCATTCATACTGAGTCTTGGCACAATCTCTGAAGGACATACAGAGCATTTGTTACATCTATCAAAAAGGGTTATCTTAGTAACACCTTGCTGTGTTTTAAAAGCAGAAAAATCAGGGGACAGTCTGTTTTTATTCTGTATTTACTGCTTCTCTGGGTGAGTCACATGTCTGCCTTGGTTGTTTGTATTTTCAGGACACTAAAGAGGAAAGACGGAGCAAGAAGAGGAGTTTTTTTTAATAACACAGTTAGGTTGTTCCCCCCCCCCCCCCCCCCCGGAGAAGTCTCTGTCATCTAAATTTGCTTCATTTCTGTTTATTTCTCTCAGGCAAACCTACACTATGATTCTCTCTAATTAATTACTTCCTCATTTCTATGATAAATTGTCTCTCCCCCCCTCTCTTAAATTGTCTGTCCACATGTCTCTCTCTGTCTCTTATTTTTCAATGCTTTTCTTTTTCAGAACATTGAGGACCATGTGGCCTTTGTAATCACTGTGCCCACAGCGCTGGCTATCTTCCTGGCTGTGTTTGTACTCGTCTGCATTGAGTCCATCTTTAAGAAGCTTCTACGTGTTTTCTCCCTGGTCATCTGGGCCTGCTTGGTTGCCATGGGTTACCTTTTTATGTTTTCTGGTGGGATCATCTGTCCATGGGATCAGGTAAGACTCAGAGATGTGGTCTGTGATGAATTTGTTTTGTTGTAGAGGAACATGTGGCACATTCTGTGGTTTATTTGATTTGTTTTTGCTGTTATCTTGGGTCGTTTTAGGAGAGATTTAGTGGCTTAAGGAAAAACCAATGCAAATACAGATTGTAAATGACAACTTTGAATATACAGTACAGTATGGGGGTAAGGGATAAGATAGAAATCTAGGCCAGTGGATTTTGGATGTTGCTGATGCATGTTTCTTTCATTCCCTTGCTCTTTTTTTTCTCTTGAACTCAGCTGAGGTCTCCTGTGGTGTATGACAACATCTGTGGGAATTTTGTTGGCTTTGGAAGTGCATATTTTGCGAAACTTAACCAGATAACCCCAACCATATACATACTTTGATTATTTCCACTTGTCAGAGGACATATTTATTCTTTCTCAGGTCTAACAAGTATAATACTTGTCCAACAACATTTCCCTGATTGCCAGACTACAGCATGAAATCTGGTAGCAAAAGGAGCTAGAGATATGACATGGCTTTTATTTACTTGTTTTCAGCTCTGCATGAGTTGGCCTCTATCGAATACCTAAACTGATACAACTGCTGGCCAAACCAAATGTGGTTTTCAAGTCTATGATGAATGTGGAATGTAGATTCTCTCCTGTCTGTACTGTGAAGTGTCGTTATAGAGATCATGGATAAATGTAAAACAAGACTTAGGGATTCAGATTGCTTGAAAAAAACCCTCCTTCCTTAAGATTTCATTTAATCTCTTGTGATATCTGACCTAGATTCTAAAACAGGGTGTCTTTTAAGTTTTGGATTGATCACGTACAAGCTTGAGTGCTTCCTGACATTTCATCATTTTTTGTCTTTTTCTTTCTGTCTCAGCGAGTGCTACTAGATAAATATAATATCTGTGACTGTAAGAAAAAGACAAATAAAATCTATATCAGATGAATATACATGTATTATTGAGACAAAAACTGCATTTTTGAAATGTAACCATTTAAAAAGGTATAACATCACAGTTATATATTATGTGTCAGGCTTTTTGGCTTGACACCAGATCCACAACTTTGATCTTGTCCATTTAAAAACAGTAAATAACATAGCCTTCATGAATATTACGGATATTATAGATTACATTTAATCCAAAATTACAATTGATATTGGAATTTAACGAATCTGTCCTGCCTTAACTGGCATGACCATGTAAAATAATACTTGTTAAGCACTTTTTCTGTAAATGTTAAATCAAATTAGCTGATCAAATAAATCCATTCCAGTCCGTTAATCATAAAATCACGTACCGTTAAAAACTAATGTGAAAAAGGTGATATAGATGCTGATGAACTCACCAGCATTAAAAAAAGCTGTTAATATGAATTATTTATTTGAAGATAAGAAGAACATAGGATTTATATCTAATACCAGAACCTGGAATAACATTTATTGTATTAAAGTATTGAAAAAGGAAGAATTAAGAGTATACAACAAAGAAAGAAATCTGAGGTTGGGTTATTTGCTGGATTGAGTAAGTGGTCTTCCAGTGTCTTACTCTTGGACTACTTTATTTGCTAAAATATGTTTAGTCACATTTCATGGTTAATCCAAATTCCCTTACAGTATTGTTTATGTATGCCTTACGCTGAATACTTAATGGCTTTTATCACTGTAGGTGTTATGCACATACTTTTTACACCTCTACACAGGTGACAACCGTGACTGGAGGCATTGTGTTTTCGGGTTGTTCGTCCATCCCATTCTCGTGAAGGCGATATGTTAGGAATGCCTTCAGGGAATTCCTTCAAATTTGGCACAAACATCCATTTGGACACAAGGATGAACTGATTCGATTTTGGAGATAACAAGTCAAATGTCAAGGTGACCGAGACCTCACAAATCACATTTTTCTTCACATTTTTGACCATAACTCAAGAAATCATTCACTAATTTTGACAGAATTTCCCATTCTTGTGAATGTGATACCTAGAGGGAATTTCTTCAAATTTGAAGTGATTCGATTTTGATCAGGTCAAAGGTCACTGTGATATCACATCTTGTGAACACAATATCTCAGGGACGCCCTGAGCGTATTTCATTACATCTGGCACAAACATCTACTTAGACTCAAGGATAAACTGATTAGATTTTGATGGTCAAAGGTCAAGGTCACTGTGACTTCATAAAACATGTTTTTGGCCTTAACTCAAGAATCCTTATACTTATTATGACATTTCATACAAATGTCTAATATGATGAAGAGATGACGTTTTATATACAAAAGGTCAATGTCACAGTGACATCGTAATGCTCTGCAAAAACACTCTTCTAGCCATTATCCAGCGCCATAGCTTAGGAACAGAAGGGGAGATTGTGACTGGATTTCACATTTGGTTGGATATTGAATTGATGACGCTACTCTTGGGCCTGGGCAGACCCAGCCAAGTCGTAGCAAACTGCAACTGGCGAAGGCATGCAACCAAAAGGTGTTAATTCTAGGTTTTATTGATTTATGTCCTTTGCTGCATTTTTATACTTCAGAGAGGGATACAACTGATGGTAGATTGAGAAGGAAAAACAAACTGTCCGTGAAAGGTCATGATTGTTGTAATACATGTAAGCCACCTCAGAACCTTCCATATTATTAGTATTTCTTATTCTTGCTTTCTGCTAGAGTTACTGAAACAAAAGAATTCGACTTGATAACAACCTCAACCTATGACACCGAGTTGTGGTTGTCAACAGAAATGCATTAATGCAGCCGCGTGGGATATTATTACTGTTTGATTAGAAAGCCACAAACAGATTGTATATCACTGGTGAAATCGTATAGCCAGCTCGTTTGAAGGAAGTCTGTCAGATGTGTTGTGTGAAACTGCTGTAAATCGATTGTGTATCAAGTTTCTCAGGGCACTCCTGCAGGCTTTCTCACTATGTCCCATGCGGCCCTCTCAATACCATGCAGCAGCGAGTCAAAATGCACAAAGAAGGCTGTTTGTCTGAGACCAGTTTAAATATGCGCTAAATATGTATCGAAATATACAGTTAAAAATGACAACTATACAATATTATATTACAGAGTATTTCTTGCCCCTAGGACTTCTGTGCAGTATACTATATACCTAATATGCTATGTATATCACACTCTGTAGCAACAATACATTTGCAGTTAAATGTGGTATGACGAACAGCAGTGTCTTCATTGGTGTTGTATGATGCATAGGGCTCATTGAAAACATCACAGTACATTAGGTCGTCATCATTTGAAAGCTGCACTCATTCAACAGTAGTAGGCAAGACAGATGTCTAGTGTGGCCTCATCTATCACAAAGAGGTAGCTAAAGATGCACTGATTCACACGCCACTCCATTCATTCCTTTCTTCTGCTCACTAAAATGTCAGGCCATTATGCTATTACTGCTCTCTGACTGCTGTATCTTAGCCATGGTAATTAACACTTTCTGATGTTATTGTTGACTGGTGCTGCGCTCCATGTGTTTTTAGAGGCTTGCTGCCACATTACAAATTAAGAAAATGACTCATTAGCGCTCTCACATTGCTCCACCTTTAGTGTACAGTATATTCCATATACTTTACTGCTGGGGGAAACGGAGAACCTACTTCATGTTTTATTTGTGCTTGATGCCAACTGACAGAGACTGTCACATGGCTTATTGATGATCAGAGCTCCCGACTATCTCTTCCACTGGTGGCACTGATGCAACCAACTTTCTCACTTTTTGGATACCCTAGTTTTATTTGATGTAAAGACTGACAGTGACTCGCAACTTTAATTGTGTATTTCTGTTTTTTTTTCTCTTCTACCTTACATTTGTACCCCACTACAACTCAGACACAAAAGTTGTACTCTCACTATATTTGACAGCCCCAGTCACTACTTACTTTGCAACAATACAAAATATATAAATAGATAAATACATTTTATTAATATATCAACAGCTTGTATGTGTATACCCAGTTGAATGTAAAGTAGCATATAAAGTATATATTTAAAGAAATTAAAATGAGCTCCACCTTTACCAGCTGTAGCATTAAAATAATGAACACATGCATGATGTATGGTAATGCATACATTTGATGTGAGGCATACATTTTGTAAAATGTACTGCATAATGAATACTTTTACTGTTGGTACTTATTTGATGCTAATATTTGTTACTTTTACTTTACCACTCATTTCTTCTCTCCTTTTACACGTAACAGAATATATTTCATATCGTGGTAGTACTACTTTTACTCAAGCAAAAGATCTTAGTACTTCTTCCACCAATGTGTTGGCAATTATGATTGAAAATGGTGTTTTTTTGTTTTTCACTGGCTCAGTCGGTCTGCCTCTCCCTGCACCTTTATCATCAGGGGCATTTAAGTCGTACCTCTCGATGTCACCACCAGCCTCCTCCTCTCTCTCCTCATTTTGCTTTTTAAAACAATCCGCTCATGACCGCTTTATTTTTGGAACACGCTGTTGTGTACATGCGCATCACACACTGTGCACTGCGACATACGCCTGCATTAAGTGCTGTGCGTTTGGCACCGTGTGCTGGCAGATCATCATGCACTTGAGATGTGAAGTTTTAACTTGTCCACTTTGAACTGTTCACTGTTTTGGAGCCCTGGTTATGATATTGACTATAAATATCAGGGACATGCCAGTGGTCCTTGAATGTTGGCAACAAAAGATTACACTGGATACCATCTGTAAATCTGCAGGATGGATGGCAAACGGGATCATTTTAATCTATGATGAATTTGTAGAGATAAAATACCACAGATTTCTCAACCCAATACTGCCAGCTTTACTGATACCGTTGTTGTCTGTCAACAACAGTCAAAAACAAAAGCAAACTGCAACAATATTTCTCAATTTTCAGGATCTTAGGAATTGTCTAAACTCACAATATATTAATTATATACAGAACTATATTTACTGTCTACCATTTTATTTGAGTGCCCACAGTGTAACAAAACACTGTTAGTCAGCTCTCTAAAAATTAACTGGATTATCAAATAGTGTACATCTTAAGTGTGTCTGAAAAAATTAATTGACCACTCAGACTAATTAATAATTTTCTGTTGACTATGACGTGTAGAGCCACCAGAATTAAGGCAACCAACAATTTCAGATTTCAACCTGAAGTAAAATTGTCCTCCTTGCTGTTTAGGTTATTCCACTGCATTTGATTATCAGCCAATTATATTAATAACCAAGTCTTTGAATCTGTGGTCACGCTGGTGTTGCTGTGCAGTTGCTAAGCGGATGACTGCCCCAGAAAAGAAACAGAGGGAGGCGAAGTAGAAGTCAGTGTTAATTAAATGCTCTCTGTGCTGTAGCGAAGGAGGTAGGTATGAGAAGTAGGGGAATGTAAAAGTGATTAGAGCGGGGGCTTCATGCTCTCCCACCACCTCACCTGTCATATATATCCCTAAGCTCATTATGGATGATGACTTGTGTCCCATGTCATTCATACAAATTTACTGTTGCTAGTCAGTGAATGAAAATGTTGCTGCCATAGTGACAATTTCAAAAATCCATATTTGTACATGATTAAAAAAGAAACGAAGAAAAGAAAAATAGTGCTAACTAAAGGACTTGTGGATAAGTTACTAAGATGCCAGCATGCACAGTAGTGGGTTTTAAATAACTGACTTTAAGGATAACACCTGGACCTGGGCCCTATTTTGACATATTTTGGGTCGGAAATCACTAGTAGGTTTTTGGAATTGGTCCAGTAGATCACCTCTCCTCTCCCAACAGTCAAGAAGAATCTGCAATGGCTGCAACATAAACCCTTGGGGCAACTGCACGTGTCAAAATACATCTACTAGAAGTGCTTATTTTTGCAAGTGACAGGCTCAGATTGTTATTCGAAGTGTCCAACAACTTAACTGAAAAGATCCCTACAGAGAAAGACCTGTACGACCCTTTTTGTTTAAGCAGAAAAGGCATCTCTTAATTCAAAGCCACCAGACTCCATTGGAAAAAAAACAAATCGGTAATTTTACTTTGTTCTACTGCTCAGTTAGTTTGGTTTTTATTGTGTGCCTTTGGTATTTTAAAGAGTACGTTTGGATCCTAACTAACGTGTTTGAACACCAAAGTCACAGCAATTTGAATACCACTACTACTTATGTAGCAGCTTAGGAGCCATATATTTCCCCCAGGAGATGGTAGAGACCAAAAACCAGAGCTAAAAGAGAATAAATGGTGAACATTCATGTTACATTCATCAGGTGGGCAGAAACATGACTCAAAATTAATGATAGTGTTGCTTCATTACTGCTAGATGTGTAAATAAGCAATTGTTAACTAAGTTTACCATATCAATTTACAAGATCAAAATTGCGTCAATGTTGTGTTCATAGCCTGTTTCTGCTGGCCGTGGGTGGCCCAATAAATCAGTTGTGGAAGATTGAAAGAGTGAATTTGTGCTGCTTATCCAATTGCACCATGTCTTGAAATTGTAAGTTCAAAATGGAGGACGCTTTGATACCAGATTTGCATCTAATTTTATTTAATAAGCCACGGCAATATTCGAAGAACCTTCAACTAGTTCACAATTACTATTGAATAGTATTTTTGGTTGAAATGCACATCCCAAGTTAGTAAGACTGTCACAAGAAAACATTTTTCTAGTGATGGCCTTTTTTTTCATCTTTTAACTGGCTTGTGCTGCTTTTACAGTAATTAACAGAAAATTATTCTTTGAAACTAAAATCCGCACATGGCCTTGTGTTTTCCATAGTCAATTATCCATAACAGTGACTTCTGACTGTCACTGTTGATGAATGCCATCTAATATAGTCTCTCAAAAGCCCCCAAAACATCTCTTATTTGAAATACAGCACAGTATACAGTAAAATATAACGGCATATGTTGCCTGTTTCAATGTGTCAAGTGAAAGTGATCATATCATAAATCTGTGGAAGATAATAGGCTGGAAGAGGAGTAGTAGTAGGAGTGTGGCAGAATTGGAGGGAAAGGATGTGATATGAAAGAGGATAACTGCTGTAGCACAATATGAAGAGACAATGTTACCGTTAAAACATAAAAACAGCACATATTGAAGTGTAGATTAAACTGTAATAAAACTAAAATGATTCCAAAAATACATGTGGGACTGTTAACAAGAACTCCAGGCCAGATGACTACTCTTTTAATATATTTCACTTACATTTCTGCTCTGGTTTAGACAAAACTAGATTTTCCCTATTGTCCTACATATGTTTTTTTTTTTTGTTTGATCCAATGCCATGAAGCTGCTTCTCTATATGGGGAACATAGTCTGCTGTCAAAATGACTATATTATTTGTGTTGACACCCTCATAGAGAGACAGCGGGTATTGTGGTTAGTTGTCTTCCTGCTGCGTAACCTTCAGTAACATTAACTAAATAGCCACCAGTAGATTTGTAGGAAGTATAAAATTGAGACACGGATGAATCAAACACTTTACTTTTTTAATGCAAATGGTTTTATTCTTTAGCTCACAGTGAGTACATTACAGATCTGGAATACAAAGGATCTGGATTAAGAACGCAGGAAAACAAATTTTCTAAAATACTTATACTAAGCTTCACCTGATGGGATGGGATCATTCTGGTTGGTCAATAATCAGATGTGGAACTTTCTGATTGATAAGGTTTAGAGGCATGGATCATGCATCAGTACAACCGTTTCCTGAACTTTGTCCCAGACTCTTGTGAAAAGGGGATGTAGACACATAGATACAGCCCCTGAGAAAGAGACTTCAGCTGTCTCTCCACTGTGATAATAGTGCTAATCAGCAAGCTTATCAAGCTCTGCAGAGCAAAATGGCCTTGGCTCTCATCATTTCCCTGTGATACTTTCAGGTCATAATTTAGTGCTTTCTTTGATCCAAAGCAACACATAACACGAGATAAGAAGACATAGCCGCTTCACAAACTGCACTGTTAGTACAGTACACTGTCAGGTAAAAGAAATAGCACAGAGTCTCCAAATATTCCCTCAGCTGTGTTGTGCTCACCATCCCTTCTCTCCCCAAGTTAGTTTGTACACTGTACACTTTCCATTTTCAAACCTGAAATCAATTGGATGCTTATCCACTCCCCACAAAGCCCTCTGTGTTTGCTGACGGTGGGGAGATGGGCTTATCTGTGTGGTCCAGCCTCTACCCCTCACCGAGAGGTGTCTGGACCCTGCCTCATCTCCTCCTTTCCTTCTGTCTGTCTGTCTGTTTGTTTGGATACCTCCCGGTCTGCCTCTCAGTCACACACATGCACTGGTGCACTCACACACTCCTTTTTGAGTATACAGCCAGCCTCATTAGGCTGTGGATGGAGAAATGGGAGTTGGGGTGAAAGAAGAGGGCTCCTGGGTTGGAATTGTAAAGAAAAGTTTAGATGGCCTAAATAGGACAGGAACTACTGATGGAAAGGACATGCAAATAAAGCCGATGATATGAGGGTGGGAAGCAGAGAGAGACGTGGAGAGATGCAGGATAACATGTAGAGGAGTAATTAAGGGGTTTTCTTAAATCAGGTTGGAGTTTTGATTCTATGGGAAAATGGAAAATATATATATATATTTTTTTGTGCTAATCACATTGATTTATATCTGGGGTTAAGGTTGATCTGCCCAGACTGAAATCAATAAATCTGTCCTTTTTTAGTGTTAAGTAACAGACAGCTCGTGCTCACATATACACTCATGCCACATTGTAAATCTAGCCTGTAAACTAATCTCTGCCACAGACTGCAGACTAAAAGCCTGTTGTTATCTGACACTCCATCTCTACAATTTGTTTTATGAACCCTTAGTGTCATTATCAAGGCATTGATTGATGGGGCAGAAGCAGAGTTGACTGTACCGTGATGGACCACAAAAAAGCTTTGTCCACTTAGTGTCCACACACTTTAATTGTCAGAGAGAGGGTCTTTATGTTCTTGCCTTAACCATGCTGAAGGAAGCGCCTCGCTGTTTTATTACTGCATCAAGTATCAAGTATACAGGAGAAGTCAGTAGGTGTCTTCCCCCCCGCAGCCTTTCCATTATTCTTAGCACAGTTTCATGATTGAGAAACAGCATTGGATTCATTTCATTCAGTATTCATTTGGAGAAAAGCTTTTCAGGACTGTGAGCAAATTATGTTGTAAGGTAATATTTTTGTCTTACTTGTCTGACATGAATAAATAACGTAGTTCTTAATCATCCACAGAGGAGAAAAATCCAAAATGTTCATGCTTGTAGGTTCACATTATCTTAATTGTTCACCAGATTCATTCAGTGTCCACCTTGCCATCCACCACCTCGCCCCTCCATACCTCTCTGACCTCATTCACGTCTCTGTACCTGCCCGCACCCTCCGATCCTCTTCCTCTTCCTCTGTCCATCTCTCTGTCCCCTCTGCTCGCCTCGTCACCATGGGGGGCCGAGCATTCAGCCGCTCGGCTCCCCAGTTATGGAACTCACTCCCCCCTGACCTCCGCAACACTGACTCCTTACCCCTCTTCAAAACCAGACTCAAAACCCATCTTTTCACACTCTCCTACTCCCTCTGATCATCTTGCACTGTTTCTGTATTTTATTGTTTGTTTTTCTACCCGTTTTTACTTGTTGTATTGTACTTTTATTTGTATTCTGTACGGCGACCTTGAGAGCCTTGAAAGGCGCCCTAAATAAAATGCATTATTATTATTACCTTACATTGGTGGCTGTTTTACTTGTTGCTCCCTGAATCCGTTCTGATTCTGCGCTTACATCTATCTTTTTAAAAAAAAATTTGGATGACTTGTGTGTTTAGAGCATTTCTGACTAAGCAGGGCATTGGTAAAAACAGAGAGCTGGCTGAGGAAAACTGTCGCCATTCCAAGCACATTTATCATACTGCAAAAACACCACAGCCATTCTGGTAATTAAAGATTATTCAGACAAAGAACAGTGCATTTGCACCATTTCCCACCACCCTAAGGACTTATCCATTCCTTACTTATCCACTAGTCACTCCTGTTTAATTTTCTCACCTCTGCTAATGACCTGACATAGCTTTCCAGAGCTGTTTTTAGTTTTGTCAGTTACTTCGCATTATAAATAGATGACTAGTCATCACTAGTCATGTTGGTGCTTGGCGATTGCATTCCTGTCATTTCTGTTTTCAATACCCCTTCTCAGTAAACTGCTTTAAACAAACCTTTAGTCTCTGCCTTTTGTGACCCAACTCCTGTTGCCAGTATCACTGAACTGTAACACTGTATGAATAAAATAAGACTGTGCCTGAAAAAGAGTTAGGTCAGAGATTAGTAACCGACACACAGAAACCTCACAAGAACAGTGCAAATAAACAAAACTTTATGTTTACTATTTGTTTTCAGCGCCATAGTATATTAAAAATATATTGGCAATTCTTGCAGGTGCAAAGGTAATGCATTGTGTTTTTGTTTAGAAAATAAAACCCTTTTTCTCAGGATACTCAATATTTTCAGTCACGCAGAAGGGATTATTATGGGGAGCTATTGGTTTATGCAGTCATATAAACGGCTTAAGAAGGAGTAAAAATGGAAATGCCAGACTGCAGATCTATACAGATAAGCTCCACTGATTATGAAAAAGAGACGGTTGTTGCAGAGGGTGGGCAGAGGGTCTGTACAGTTTTGCAGTCGTAGTTCTGTCACGACCAACAAGAGAAATTGGTGGCACAATGTCAAAGCAGCAGTGGCCCCTGCCAGCCCAGGGCGACAAATCATTACGGACTTTAGAAAGAATCGGCCGGATATTCACGTTGACTCCAAGACGTAGGATCCTGTGTGCTGGATAATCATTGTGTGCTTTTGTCCAGGGTCAGAGGACATTAGAGGTCACTCCCCTTGACAAGTGGTTGGCTTCTATAATTAATGGCCACCTCATTAATACTTCTATTCCAGAGAGAAAAGGAGGCAATGAAAAAGGCCTTAACAGGCGGTCCTCCAAGCAAGCCATTCCATATTTGAGTGCAGGAAACACATTTTAGACATTATTGACTACTTCATGGCTTTATTAAGGCAATAAATATATTGAGGCTGCATAATTTCACATTTATTTTATTTAGTCAACAGTGTTTTTTGTCTTCATACAGCACTTTGAGTGTACCTCTCATTCAACCCCGTTTGGTGCGCTCAACGTTAAACATACATGTCCTTGTCATTTAAGACATTCAGCATGAGTCATGGACTCTGTGTGTAAGGGTCCAGATTCCAGTATGTTCATCAATCATTCATTTGTAATGATGTAATGTGCCAATTCAGAGCAAGCATTCTCTCAAAACAATTTTCATGTAGGGCAGGTCAAGACCAAACTCTTGGATAAGGAGAGACCCAAAGATCCTACACTTCAAAATTAAGGATCGTAGAATCCCCCACAAGCACCAGGCGAAAATGGCAAGGAAAAAAAAACCCTTTAACAGGAAGAAACCTGGCTTTTTTTCAGGGTTGTGTGTGAGAGAGGGAGAGCCAACAGTGTCATTAATAACAACGGCAACCATATTAATTGTATTAGGGATGATGGTGCCTTTCCATTAAGGACTCTTTAGGCGAGGAGCAGGATTTAAAATTCTATTCTGGATTTTACAAGGAGCCAGTGCAGAAAAGCTAACATGGGAGAAATATCATATATCTTCTTCTAGTTCTTGTCAGTACACATGCAGTACAGCTCTGGACCAGCTGGAGAGTCTTTAGAGACTTGTTGGAGCAGCCTGATGATAAGGGATTACAATAATTGAACATGGAAGTAACAAATGCATCATTCTGAGACATGATTTGTCTTGTTTTTTGTAGTGCTAGGTAGTGAAAAAAAGGTAGCCTGATAAATAGGACTTGGTGTCAGTCATCATTATTTATGTCAGAAACAGACTTTACAAACGGCTTTACAATTTAGAATAAAATGGAAAGATTATTTTTAAAGGGAGTGTTAAAATGTATCTCTCTAATTTTTGGATCGTGGCCTAACACCTGTGGTTTAAAATTTTTATTCCAATAGAAGTTCAGGGAACAGCCACAGCAGAATTTCTTTGCCAGCCAAAAGTGAACCAATGAAATGGTGTGTTATAATAAATAATATTAGAAATAATATTAAACTATATTTATTATGTAGAATGAAAAAAGTGAACTTCAATGGGATGTAGCAACAGTGGTTAAGTCTGCGACAGTTGACTTAACAAGGATCATGTCCGCGTCTCAGGATTGCAGCAGACATTGGAAGAAAATTATTAATTTCAAACCCTGGGGTGGGGCTACAGGCACTGAGGGCTGACACACAAGCAATGCTGTTGTCTAGCTTGATGCACAGCACACCCTCTATTGACCAGCCACCACTGGTCTATGTGTACATGCATTGTTTTGGTATTAAAATGATAAATTGCGCCTGTGTACTATGTTGCTAAATAATATTTACAAGAGACAATGGCTGAGCCTGCCATTTTAACTTGTTGGTTTGAAGTGTTAACTTCTCTGGTGCATCATGCCAACCTCCATATGTTGCTTTCACTTGACTGCTGCTCTTCTGAGAAGAGCAACAGTCACAATCTGCTGTCATACTGTCATATAGCAATCAGAAGCACAGCATGAGAAAACTTTGCTGAGATTCATCAGACAATACATTTTATAGCCAATATCCATTTAAAAAAATCGGTCCACTTTGGCAAATGCCAGCTATAACAATGATTTATGGTCCAAAAAAAGTATTTGTAAATGTAAGATGATAGCCTGAACTGCAGTATGTTCAATCTGCTACTGACAAACACTTTGCCAGCCATACAGTGGATCCATAAGAACTGTAAGGCATTTTGTTTTAACATGTCCACCTTTGTTTAACAATTTGAGAAAATGAGTCGACAACAGATGATCACAATTAGGCTAATGAGTAAATATGTCCTACTTTTATCTGTAGTGAAGCAGCAGGAGGTCTGCAAATGCAGAACACTTATTACTCATTTTTTAACTCAAACATGAATAAATCATTGGACTAAAGGTAACAGACCATCCTTTGATGTTTCCTACTATTTACATTCACTGCCATAGCTGGCCATTAAGAAAGTAGCAGTGTAGAACGGTATGTTAGTTACCCAGGCTTAAACAGAAGATGTACTGTTTTTCTCACTTTCACTCTCTCTCCCTCTCTTGCGCTTCCCTTTCCTCCGTCCATCTCACTTCCTCTTACACCATAACATGCTCTCCCACTGGCAAATAACCCAAGAAAGGTTAACTGGCACCTGGCTGCAGCCTGTGAGAACACTGGCTTCTTTCTACCCATGCACGACAGCAGATGAGCTGCTTTAACCCTGCAGCAGAAGGCGTATATGAGAAGTGTGTGTGTGTGTGTGTGTTTGCGGGTGTGATTCTTGGGTAAAAAGGGAAGCACTCTACATGCTACATGACAGGTGTCAGGTTTGAAGTGTGAGAACTGATTGTCCCCTTGTTTGCTTCCTGCAATCAAGGGGTATTAGGTAAGATGCTAAACATGCTATAATGGATTGACTGTTTAGTGCATAACAATGACATGCTGAATGGAACAAATTTATATTTCTTCCTCCATTTTCTTCTCGTAGTTTAGTGTCTAGCTTTATAGAAAATACCTCCCTGAGCAGGCATGATTTTTATATTTTTTTGATGCCACTGATGCAGCTGTGTATAAATGAACTTCACTTTAGCATGCTGTGTTGGTGGTGTTCAGACTTGGGGGGGTCAAGCTCCTTCTTTCCCTGCAGGACTACCGACACTGATATTTTATTTCCGCCTGTATTTATTTTTTTTGCGCATCCATTGCTCTCACTTTTTCTCATTCTTTACTGCTTTCCTCTTGCAGGTGTATCATGAGTCTCTCTCTCTCTCTCTCTCTCTCTCTCCACAGGTGTCATTCTTCCTGTTCATTGTGTTTGTGGTTTACACCATGCTGCCGTTCTCTATGCGGGACGCCATCATCGCCAGTGTCCTGACCTCCGTTTCTCACACCATTGTGTTGAGTGTCTGCCTGTCAACCACAGCTGATCACATGGAACCAGTAGTGTGGCAGGTAAGGTGATCAAATATAAGTGCGGGTTAATGGTAGAAGTCAAGTTAATATACAATAGAACAGACGCATTTATTGATTAATTATTAATCAATTTATTTAGGTTTAATTAGTGACTTGACTAGTGTTCAGTTGGGTGTCACAACAGAAAAAAAACATAACAGTATATACAAGAGGATTAGAGGACTAAAGTTTAAAGGAATAGTTAAACATTTAAGGAATATCTGTATGGTAAATATTTACCAGAGCAGCAGCCAGTTAACTTAGCTTAGCATAAAGAATCATGACAGGAGGAATCCTCTAGCCTGGCTCTGTCCAAAGGCAGCAAAATCCATGTAGCAGCAGCTCATGAGAAGCTCACTAACTATCATGTTTTACCTTGTTTGTTAAAGCCATACAATAGCCAAAGTATAAAAGCGACAATTCGCCATTTGAAGTTATGTATTTATTTGAGGTTATGTTCTGAATCGTCTCCTGGCAAGGGATCAGTAACTTCCTGGAGTTGGTAATTGGTCCCAGTGGCCAAGAAGTGTGAGTTGTTTTCTTTGATTCGTTCATTTACTTTCAGTGGACTTGTATTGTCATGAAGAATTCATTAACCTTGAAGAACCTAGCAAGAAACAACAAATGTTTTAATAATCATTTTGGATATTTTCAATCTGGGGCTGATTTTCCTTGTTATTGTCATATATTGACAGTCAGTTGTACTCAAAATGGTCTCACTTCCCTTTTAGAGGTTTTCAGACACACTGAAGGGACTCACTGTTGCCTAAAGCAAACCAACCCACATGCAGTTGTTTTATACTCACACAGGCATCCCGTTGCCATCAACAGAGATGCACGTTCATCAATCAATCAATCAATCTTTATTTATATAGCGCCAATTCATAACAGCGTTATCTCAAGATGCTTTACATAAAGAGCAGGTCTAGACCAAACTCTTTAATTAAGAGAGAGACCCAACGATGGCAGGAAAAACTCCCCTTTAACGGGAAGAAACCTCTAACAGGTTGATTTTTCAGACAAGGTTCTTCATAAAGAAAAGGAAATTAATTAATTAATTAATCAATAATCCTCAATTATCCATACGTTATGGGAAGTGTAACCACTGTTTTTTTTCTTTTCTTTTGTTTAACATTTCAGATTGGAATCTTAATGGTAAATTGTTTTTCCTTTCCAGACATTTGATGTTTCTCCACCCTGCTCACAAAATGAAAATTTTTTGTCATTTTAACCACGCAGTCTGTATTTTTAGCAAACAAGCAAATGTGACCTTTAAACTAAAACTAAGTTAGCATAGCAGGTGAGTGATAGAAATTCTAATGTGTTTTTTTATATACTTTATTAAAAGGTCACTCTCTTCCCAGCAGTATTGCTGTTTGAAGTGCAAAATGCTCAGGCAGTTGGCATATGCTGAGAGAGGCAAAGAAATAACCATATCAGCAAACCAATTACCTTGTTAACGCAGACTTTAATTCATTTTGAGCTTATTCAAACCTTATTCCAAAAAGTCATTGATTGTACACTTAAGGCTAATTTCAACTAATGCATAAAGGACACATAACAATATTAATTTAAGTAAGCATGTCACAAAAGCTTTACCTCCCTGATAATCATAGTGCTCAAAGACCAGGGTAACATTCCAGGGCTATATTACAAAGGGTATTTCTATCATACATAAATGCATAGTAATTATTTTACCATCTCTTCACCTCAATGACCCCTTGTGCCTCATGTAAAGTGCCCCTTCTATGCCTTTTCTGGGTGTACTTCTGTTTGTCAGCCCCATTGGTTCAATCACAGACTGACTGGATTGTGGCTACATATTAAAGATTTGATCGTATATGGTCATTCATCTTAATGGTACAGTTTTCTGTCGTACAATGTGATTGACACTCAACTTGATTTTTGCAGACATCTCTAAAGTATTTATACCCCGAGTATCCAAGCTTGGAACAATTGCTAGCTGGTACAGCTTTTAAAGCCACTCCAAGCATGAGCATAACAACAACCTTTATTACATCTTAAACAATAAATCTAAAGGCTAAATTACACTCCCATATTCAAAGGACATATTGTTCTTCAGATAACAGGAAAACAAAATAATGCACATAATGACAGTCATAACAGCTCTGTTCCAGTACTCAATGATTCTTGTGCCTGTATCTTCACGTCTGTCTGTATTCACCACTCTTAAACCTTCACAAGCAATATCCGTTGCCTGTGTGTGCTCTGATGGCCTGTTATTTAGTCTCAGCCTATTTTTCTTTCATATTTTGTGACTCTAGCATGGCCATACTGGCATCTGGGCAGCCTGGGGCTGTATGCTGCATGGTCACTATCTGCCAGCTCCCTTTGTGCATCAGGTCAGTTTGCCTGTCAGCACAACTCGAGTGGAAAATCTGTCATAGAGGAGTGTCCTCCAAGATAATATTTGTTGTAAAAATGTTGGATAGCAACTGAAACCAAAAAAAGGATGTTCAGAAATACTAATGACTTCCTAACTGAATTATGTATGAAGTAATTCATTATGCTGTTTCCATCATTCAGACATTTCCTGGCTTAAAAAATGCAAGTAAGGAGTAAATAAAAAAGAAATTAGTAAAACATTCCCAATTATAATATATTCAATTACCAAAAGTCCTCCTCATTACTTTTTTATTGGCTCAAATGGTTATTAGAAAAACAAGGTCCTCAAATATTTTACTTCACTTTAGTATATAGTTTTCAAAGTTTAATTTATATGTAGCATTATATACTTACTATGCGTAATATATTCATGCAGTAAACTGTATGTACTCAAAGGGGATAGTTGATAGGTAGGTGATAATTTGAATATAGTATTTAAATTCTGTGCCATGAATGTGAGAGAGGATAATATCGACATTACTGGCCAGTGTTGTTGTCAATGACAACTGATTTACAGAAAGACATAAAACATGTGTGATTGACAATTGTGACAGACAATGATACCAAGACCAGACGAGAATGAAATCAAAAACAGAAATATGGAAATCAACACAGTGGAAATTTTAGGATAACAACAACAACAATGATAAGCAGGGTTAAGGAACAGACAACATGCATGGAAAGAAAGGAAAAATGATCTCCTCAGATTATTTTTGAAACACACACAAAAGGCACGCTTCTCTGGCTTCACTTTGTCTAGAAAATGATATATATATATATTCTGGATTTCAGTCAGAGCTGTAGAGATGCTTAACCATGTATAATCATTAATGTTTGAAGTATTGTATCAACAATATGGAGAGACTTTGAATGACTGATGAGCAGTGAATATAAAAAAAAAAAAAAAAAACACTGACTATGACAGGCATGTTAGGAAGGCTTTCCTAATATGTTGTACACTCCATGTGTATGTCAAGTTACAAAGGCATTATTGGAAGGAGACAGATTGCTGCTCAATCGGCAGTCAAGATGGCATGCCGGGCAAGATGTGGCATTGCCAAGGAGCGATATGCCCCCTGGTGAACACAGACTCTGCCAAATCCTGGCTTCTTTATGCGTCGTTATCAGTATTGTACTTATTGTCAGTAACATTGATGTTGTTTTCTGTCACTGGCGACTGTGCTTAGGCCCAAGTCTAACTGTGGTTATGATTACGGCTGGGATGAATCGGGCATAAATTATGATGTTACAAATACAGTTATGCGTATAAGATATGTGGAGTTTAGTGCAACAGTGCCTCGATGTGTTTGCATTTTATGTTTAGAATAGATATAAAAAAAACAAATCACAGTCACAAAAACATTTTGCAAATCCAAGTAATAAATTATTAAATTTTTTGGTTATGTATATTTTGGAAATATAGATCCTTTGGGCCCTTGTTATGGGAAGACGAAGACTGTCCAATGTCCCAAAAAATGGGACCTAGCAGTTATACTTGCACATATATTTGGTTAAAGAAATCCGAGCATTAAGACATTTACACACCAGATCGATTTAGAAAACTGTAGATGGTGATGTTTTCAAAGCTCAACACATCACATTTTTCTGCAGTTTGACAGTGAAGTACAATTTTAGCTACAATTATAAAACCATTCAGTCTTTTCTTCCCTTTATTTTGTCACTGGTGCCATGTAACTGTCATCATTGTGTTTTGTAATCACATGGAAGCACATTCAGTGTGCCATGGAAACGGCACCCTGAGTACCTTGTTCTTCTTTCAGGGGAATATTGGATCCAATAATCTGCTGCTTACTCTCTGCAGCACTTGCAGTAGTGGGGTGCTAGGTCTCGTTATAGAATGACATTTGCCCACTGCAGCTGGGAAGATCAAGTGAAAGTCTAGATTTAGTTTAATCTGTCCCTACAGGACTTGAAATCAAACTTTTTCACATCATCAACCAAAATTCCATCCACATATTAAGGACACACAACCATATCTCTTTTTTTATGTCATGCTGCGTTATGTTGACATTACTTATCACAAGGGACTGGCTTGAACCCGCCTCTCTTGGTTGAAAGTCCTGTGTTTGACCTGTTCAGGTATCATGTCTGCCTCTTGTTGGGGACTTTGTCACTGGGCTGGTGGTAAATAGCAGAATAGTGGTCAATTGGCTACTTACACGGCGTAAGTAAGTAGGTGAAGTAACAATCTGTAGAGAACAGCCATTTATCTTCTTATTAGACACATTTGCAATCTGCCTTTCTGAACAGCAAATACTAATAAATCCAAACCAAGTTTGTCATAGATGTCCAACCGCATAGTGGACCGCACTGTTTCATCCCAGTTAGCCTGACGTTTTGGCCTGTGCTTGTGTAATTTTCACAGGAATGTCAATAAGTGTGTCATACGAAATGTACCTAATATACAGTACATCTGCAATAACATACAAACTTAAGCCACGCAATGGCATTCCCTATATCTGCTCTGGAAGATTTATATCTGTCTTTGGCTTTTAAACATGCGACACAGTGATAATACGCTCAGTGATCCAAACTAACTGCTAAAGTAGAAAGGCATCAAAGTAATTTACCACTAATCATTTATTGTAGCTTAATTTGATCTGATCCTTGGGCTTAACCTGTGTTGTTACATGCATTTGTACTGAGAGGACTGTACTCATATTGCCAACTTCATGTGTGTTTCTGCCCATGTGTGTATACTTTATATATGTTTTTGTGTTTGCCCGTGTATTTGTGCGTGTCAGGCAGAGAGTGTGCGTGCATGCATTTTTCTCTTCTGGGTTTCTCTGGCCATATGCCAGTGGTGTTGGTCCAACTCTTGCAACAGGCTCAAAGTCAAAAAGCGTGTTAGCCAATTTCATCTGATTGAACAGCATTCTGTAGTGCTACAAATCCAGCAGCCTTCTCTTGGCTACATAAAAAGCTGTAGAGGTTTTTATAGCTGCTGCGCAGTGGTTACCCTCTGACACATAACTCTGAGAGCATCCTTTCACCCATCCGCACTGCTGTCACCTAAAAAGGATGACGTAAGCCTGAGCCTGTCGTGACACAGAGATTTGGACAAACACTGTTTCTTGGCCAGTCGCAGTCACTTGTCATCACTGTGAGGTTGTCTGGCAAACAGCATGGACTCTGGCTGCTGGTGGTAGCATCACATCTACTGTACAGTGCTGTACATATCTACATACAAATGCAAAATCTGAAGGCAATAAACAAGATTTTGGTATGGGAATGGATGTGGTTTCCATTTGTAATCTGTTTGTAGTCTGAGCAATGCTGACTAATCACATTTGAGCAGCAGTCTGTGTGGGAAGCAAAAGAGTTGAAAGGCATTGGCAAATGCCCTCTCCCCATCAGGTATTGTGGAACCTTTTGGGTATTGTCTGATGGCGATTTAGCTTTTTATTAGCTTTTTAAAAAATTAAGTCATGCAGTCATCTATCAAATATCGTATATCTGTTAATAGAGATGAGCCGAAATGTTAAAGAGAGGAAGTCTTTGCACGGATATCCATTATTCAGATATCCACTGGCTACACTGGAATCACTGAAGTATTGGATCATGCCCCCAGAGGCTAAATCATCATCAGACTGTAGTGGATGGGTTCAGAGATTGCTGTACAATAAGAGTGGTAACAATTTTCTATTTTAACTCTCGGCAAGAAAGAAAATGCCTAACTGTTCCTTTAAAGGGTTTTCACACTCTACTTGAGCAGCATGTACTATTATACATCCACAAAGGGCTTATTTAGCTTTTATCCTTTTTTAGACAAACAAGCAGACGAATACAACATTTTTGTTGCCATGGTAAAAGATGATCCAAATCTGACCAGTACAAATACAGAGTGGAGCTGTAAAATGGCAGTTAATCATTACTGAAACTGTAATAAGCTAAATGAAGAACATGTATCAACAACAACATCTATGATAAGTAGAGGTATCAAAACAAAACCAACTATCTGTTTGTCTTTATGACGTTATTGCCTTTAAACAACAGTTGTTGTTTCAGGTATAGCACAGAATGTCTCATTAATCTTCCTCACCAAATTCCACCCAGCAGTTTACACTGTCTGAGCCATTGACCTTTACATCTCCAACTGTGTAAGCAACTAATGGCAAATGCATTCAGAGAGAGATTTTATTCACAATGCAGGTTGGAATGCAGTCAAAATAACATTTCAGCTACTCAAATGTAAAGATTTATCAGTGAGTCTCCGAGTTGTTGGTTTGACAAAATAAGAAATTTGAAGGCAGCTTGGTGTCTTCTTGGTAACTTCTTCTAACTTCTCGTTATTTTTAACCTTTTAAGGATTAAATTATTTACATGTAGTGTTTTTCCTCCAACATCCAAAAATATCAGGTGGTGGACCTTTTGGAGTGCTGCTGTTAAGTGTATGGCTCTTGAAAACCCACAATCTTATGAGGTATTTATACCTAATAAAGACATATGCATATCCTTAATATATTAGTTTAAAGTGATATTGCTATTGGCTAAAGCAATTTACTTAAGCACTCTCTGGACAAATTACAGCATCCAGATAATACAGTAAAAACTCAAAAGCATGTCAGTCAATTTGCCATTTGATTGCCCCATAGACAGCTGGAGAGGTTATTACTGCTGCTCTGCAGTGGACACACAAGCCTTACAGCATCCTCTCATCCAACGGCACTGTTCTCACTTAAAAAGGATGATGTAAGCCCGAGCCTGTCGTGACAAAGAGCTGGACCAACACTGTCTCTTGGCCAGACACAGTCTCTTACTGGTAAACAGTTGGACACATAACCCATGTAAAACCACAACATACGAGTAGTCCACTGTGGGTGTTGAGCAAATTAAACGAATAAGATATAATGTTTAAATTAGTGAGTTTTGAAGGCGCTAGTAGTCAAATATTGTTCCCCTGTGTCCAGACTTTATGCTGAATTCATCTAAGTGGCTGCTTGCCCTAGCTACATATTTACCATAGAGACATGAGAGTGTTTTGAACAAGAAAGTGTATAAGCATGTTTTTTATTCCTTCAGAAGCACACACATGGATCACACATGCACTGACACTAGCACACACACATGCATATATTAGCGGTATGTTGAATTTCTGATTTATTTTAATCTCAGATCATTTTAATATTTCAGACTTGCTCAGCAATTTGTAGAAACAAACACCAATCTATCCCCCCAGGGATTTGTAAATGTCAGCCATTAAATGTCCACACGTATGCATTGTTCTAGTGTGCGTGCAAACTGCCCAGGGGTATTAAGTGAGAAGGAACCATGCTGACATCTCCACTTTGTCAAGTCCATTAAACTTTACAGTGCTATCTCATTGGAAACTTAATGAACCAGCTCACTTATTGAAGAGGTGAGAGCCCCCCTGTTGGGTCCAGATTTATATGCATGTTACATTTAGAAATATTTAATTATTTAATGCACTGTTAAGTCATTATTGTGGTATTTCTCTCAAACTATATTTTTCTCTATGACTAAAAGGTGCAAAGAATGATCTGACAACTCAATGTACAAATATACTTAGTCTTTTACTATCTCCACACAGCTATGCTTTACAGAAGTTGAATGCGATTTTGGGTTAATGTAACGAAGGTCATAAATGTTTCTGATAAATCTATTGAACTTTTTATGGGGGCAAAAACAGCAGTTTCTGTTTATATTTAGAAAATAATAAATTTCAAGACTTTCCATATTTTTTTGTTATATTCCTGAATCATGATTTTGATTGACAGCTCAGCCACAAATTGCCTAACTGGCCACAGTCATATTAATTGGGGATTTGGTATAATTAAGGAAAGATGGAAACGCTGGAACAATCGAGTCCTAGCTTTAGGTAAGAAACCAAACCAAACCAATCTATCTTATCTCACCGTTTTAAGAATCTGTTAATATCATCTTCCATACATCAACTATTATCTATTTTCTCTCTTTCAAACACACACACATACATTTTAACCTGATATTGTTGACTGCAATGTTTTGGACATTTGATTTTAGGTATTATTGTCAAATGTCTGGATATACAACAAAGCTGTGTTGAAAAAAACTCTGCTATTCCTGGAGCAATGGCTATACTTTTTAAGTGGACTAGCTCCTATACTTTGAAATATTTGGAGTTTGTCCAAAATGACTTTAAACTCAGCAATACTGACAGTTATTAATGTAAGTCACCCACCTCGTTTTTTTATCACAACCTTTCCTCTCAGCCATAAACCAATGTTCATTTGTATTCTTTGTTATTAATTGTTGATTGTTAAAGCATCAATAATTCATCACAACGCTCAGACTCTATTTAAGCTTTATCTGATTCACAGCTTCACAGTGGTAGCAGCTGTTGCATATTACATATAGTGCCTGTTGGAGGGGAAGTAGGGCTCCATTTGAATCCAAATGAAGGTTTTTTTTTTGTACCTTCACTGACTTAATATTGACTTTCACTGCTTTCTCATATCTTTTCTTTTTTTTGTTTCAACATTGAAGTTAGAGTAACTAGAGACCACATTTTATGTCACCTAGGATTCAGGTTACCCACCATTCTTCTCTCTTGAGAATTATATAGTTTTTGGTGCTCATTTTTAGTCATGGTCATCTCCGTTAAAACGATCATGAAAGCCGTCTGCTGGATTTCTGTTTCCAGCAAGTCGTTAAATCAAGATTCATCTTCACACGGATCATACATGGTTGTCTTCCTCTACACAGGGTTGTAAAATAACAGCAATGATAACCTGCACAGGGCTTAGCTTTGTGATTTACAAAATCCCAGAATTCACCAGCGGGGCTCAAATCCCTTTAGAGGCCATCCTCATCTAACCCTGCTGTTATCAGTAATTGGGTACCAGTGAGGTCTAGATGATTCACATAGACAGACGATTTACACAACTGACCTTTGAGATGGTCTAGATCGCTGTCAGTGTCTTGTCTAACAGATGTCTGCTAATAGAGAAGCACACAGGTCTAAATGACTGTAAACTGCATTATACATCAAGGCAGGTGTACAAGTTTTTGCTTTTTTTTTTGTGAGTTGCTGGTTGAAAGGGTTTGACAAATAATTTAAAAATTTCTATAAAAAAATTCTATACTCCAGTCTTTGCTGCATATAAAAAGATGAACTCCAAAAGAAAAATGCATCCCATACATCTTTTCAGTCTGAGGTCAAGCATGGCCACTTGAAGGAAATCTTCTATGTCCAAAGGAAGCAGTGAATCAAACTTCAGTAAACTTACTTCTTAAAAGCACTAAGTAAGTTGTCAATCTACCAAGAGAGAGACTTCTTTTCACCATTTCCCACCAGTCACAAAGAAATTATACTTTACATCTAATGTAGGTTTTGGGGAATACAAAATTGCAAACAGGTACTTCTAGCTTATGTTTTGGGTTCTAATGCTCATTTGTAATTAACAGGATCACAAAGAGGGAATTAATGGGTAGTTGAATGGATTTTCGATTAAATATGATGATGCTTTAGAGTTACTTAAAGTGAGATTATAAAATATTGCATCCAATATATGCACTGCTAGAAACCCTTTTTATAAAGCAGCATACAAAAGCCCCAGTAAATCTCCTTGTGCCTGCTTTCAGGCATTCATTGTACTTGTCTGAACCCAGTGCTCTAAATACTGTTCTGTGGCACAAAGTTCAGACTGTTTTGTCCGACTTTCTATGCAAAATAAGCAGTCATGAACTGAGGCAGGCTTATAAATGTAATGCCTTTTAATTTGTGTCTCTTCTTTCAATGTTTAGAAATGTGCAGAGAGGGGATAATAAATACAGTGGAAAGTAAGTGGGACGTCTGTCCCGAATACTGTGAATACATGTGAACATAAACCCAGCCAGCAGACCACACTCATGCACATGGCCTCTGCCCCTAATGTTTGCTTTTGTCAATTATAAAGGATAGATAGGTACACTGCCGGAGTATTCTCTGTTATTTATGCATTCATGTGATATATATTAAGAAGCATACTGATCAATATGCAGATCGGATCCTGTTTTCTCAGTAAGAATGCTGTATACATCTGTACTTGTAATTATTGGTTTTGAATTGTTTTATAGGTGTTGCGCTCTAGTTCCTGGTTATGAAACTGTTAGAAGCGTGTCTTGTTCTAGATAGAACACCAGGAAAGTCTGTACAGTTGACAAAAAGAAAGCAAGTTAGCACTGATGCCAAGGTACTTATCTGTATAGTTACATATATGAGTGTGTGTATTTGCACCTGCCTTTGTCTGGCTTGCAGCTCCAGAATATAGAGACTAAATAGCTTTACAATGTAAAAACAAAGATCAATCCCTTTCTGTAAAAGGTTACAGGATTATTCTCCTATTGCTGTTGTATTAATATATAAGGGGCATTTACGTCAGAGGAAAGAAAGCAAATTGCCAATAGGCCTTTTTCACGGAAGACATATTGACGTGCTACAGTAAGAAAAGCACAGGTGTAAATAATCAAATGAATGGTGGCTGAATTCCATTTCCCTGCTATAGATTCAGGGTGCTGACTTGCATCCTGACTCACTGTCACAGCTCTCTTGGACAGAGCCTGTGCTTTTCTTACTGTGACAAGTCAAAATGTCTGCTGTGAGAAGGGCCTATGGACAGTTTGACAATAAGGTCACCATAATGCTATAAAGAAAGACACAGACTGCAAGTGAATATTAAACAGCTGAGAATGACACATGGCAGAAACCAAGAGAGTGTGTGTGTGTGTGTGTGAGACAGTATTTTCAATATGTGATGGGAGAGAACCATTAAATTGTCAATTTGCTTTAAATTGCAAAACATTGAGCTCAGGGTTAGTGAGGCTCCTGGGTCTTTTTACACTCACCTGTCATTACTGGGCCACATCCTATCGTAATAGTTCCTCTAATGGAGCTTCCTATGTAGTGCTGCCATAAAATGTGAACGAAGATAAAGCACTGTTTCGAAATGAAAGTAATCTGAATAGCACTTCTCAAAGATCTCAATTTGCATTCTCTGTTAGTATAGTCATGTGCTTTGGTTGGAGTGTGCATTTATTCGTATGTGTCACATTTAACACAGCAGTTTAATGGTTTGTGTTTTCTGCATGCGTGGCCAATACAACTGCTTGTTATCTCTATGATAGTCCTTGCACGTCTGCGTTTTCTATTTATCTGTTTCTTATGATAAACCAGTACCAGTACAATACAGCATGGCTGTAAGCATTCTACACAGGATGTGCCATGAAGCCATCGCTGATTATCTGTCAAACAAAGACCGCCTCTAGAGCCTGACGATATGAATACAGGACTGGACTGAAAGTATGCAGCAACAGCTGTGGCTCTGTGAGGCCCATGTAAACCGCGGAAAACACAATTGTTGAATGAATTAAAAATGGAGACATCTTTGCTAATATTCTAAATACTTATATCCTTAAATTAGTGTGGCCAATAATGTTAAACTTGTCTTGAATTTCGAGAAAATGACACGTTAGCTCTTGTTTAACTCTTGTTCTTTGTTCAGCTACACTTCTGATACAGTGTGCACATGTGTGTGATTCTGTGTTGGTGTGTTTGTGAGCTATCAGATCTGGCGATATTGCTGTCATGTTAATAGACATCACCAATATTTGTAGCTTTTTTGGCATCATCATGGGGCCAGGTAAATGGATTTAGAAGAGTCGGCAGAAAAATTACTTTTTACAGTAAATGCAGTCAATCAAGATGTATTGTGCTTAGATGGTCTAGTGATCCTTACACACGCATGACTAGCATTAACAGCAGCTTAAGCCATGCCATGGTCAAATAGAGCCTGTAGTGGGATGTGGAATTTGCTGTAATAACTCTAATTAAGAAATAGACAGACCTCCTTATGTGTGATGAATCTTAACTCAAAGGAAAGTCTATTTATATAGACGGGAGGTGCGGACACATCATTAACCACTGGGTTTATTTTTAATTTAGTTTCTCATTTCTTTCATTTCCTCACCATAGTGGAGGGAGGGTTGATCAAGCCACAGTAAAACAAAGCTGATGTGGGGAAATACGTGATGCTATTTTTAGGCAGTACACAATCAAGCAAAGGCGGTGTGTAGTTCACACACATTCACACACATTTATGTCCCTCATTGTACATTTGTACAATATCATTGCAGGATCCATGGTGCCAAGACTTCATACCCTTTGGGAAAAGTTTTTACCCTATTCCTGACTTTGCAGGTTTTTCTTTCTCAATACCTTTTTATGCCATGGGAGATAAAATGGCTTTTCTGATGCTGCCTGTTTCATTGTGCACAATAGATAACACACGCAGGACTTTTACTTGTAATGGAGTAAATAATTTTCACATGCTTCTTAAGTGGGTTGTTAGAGTGTGGATGAACAAAAAACATACAGGGCTTCTTCAGCTCTGTTTCTGCTCTTTTAAATGAATGCCAGATTACTAGCAACCCATTTATGTATCTGACTTGAAGATTATTTTTGCCTGATATTCGTCTAACACCGCCTTTGTCTGCCCTCTGTCCCCGTACAGATTTTGGCCAATGTAATTATTTTCCTGTGTGGCAACATGGCGGGGGCGTACCACAAGCACCTAATGGAGTTGGCACTTAAACAGACTTATCAGGACACCTGCAACTGCATCAAGTCCCCAATTAAACTGGAGTTTGAGAAGAGACAACAGGTAAAGTGGTCAGTAAGTTTTAATGACCTGTGAGCCAGTAAAGGTCAGCAGGCAGTGGGTATATGTAGTAGCACTGATGGAGATGATGATGATGATGATTTTGGTTACAGTAATGATTAAATTGATGAAGTGAAAATGTTTACAAATGAGGAATGGATTATGTAAAATGAATGAGGGAAATGTGGCAGTGATACTAATGATGATGATGATAATGTCTGTGTAAGGCAACAAACAAGACATGTAAATGAATTAAAACATTATGACACAGAGCTCTGAGAATAATGTTTAATCCAGAGTAAAATGACCAATGTTGGTCAATGTCAGGGTTTGTGTTGCATTTAGGTTATGTTAGGATTTTTTAAGGATTTTTTTTAGGACATTCACCGGTTAGTTCTAGACTTAAGAGAGAACTGTTGAAACTATTGAGGAGTATCAAAAAAAATCCTCACTGCAGCATCATGCATCTTAATGCAAAGTTTTAGTTATATCAGTGTACGCCAGAGCATGTGAGCAAAGTGGAACCATGAGAATCTCCACTCCTTACTCGTGAAGCTGTTCGTCCTCTCCACTCCCCCACTCAGAGCTGCTCTTCTCACTATCACTCTGCGCTCAATTCAGGTTTTACCTCACTCCACTCGGATCACTCATCGCTCACTCCAAAAAAAAAGAGAAATGCTGCCCTCCAAGTTTATGCATTATAGCAGCACAGTTTTGTGCGACAAAAGACAGCGGCTGAGAGTTGCAGCGGCCAAGGTGTGTATGTGTTTATGGGGAAGGAAGAGAGAGTGACAGAGAGAGGAGAAGGTGGACTACTGCACGCAGTCTTCCAGTAAGTTAGAAATAAACCTCTCTCTGTCATGAGTTCTCCCTCTCTTGTCTCCTGTGTCACTTCTTTTCTCCATTTCAGATCTGCAAACTAAAACTATAAATGAATCAATAAGATATTACCCTACTCGGGCATGTTTTAAATTCATGGTGTGAGTGGTACCCGAGTGAAACCTGAGCGGGATGGAGTGGGAGAAAAGATGACGCTCCAACTTCTAAAAAAAAAATCCATCTAAAATTCTCCCTCTCACACTCTCTGCTCACATGCTCCAGTGTAGATGTGTGTCTGATATACCTGCACTGTGCCAAAATGGTATTAAATATTCACTCTGCAGGCATTTACCATTTTTCATTTTGCTGAGTCATCCAGATCCATTCAGCTCCGTATATAGTTGTTCCTTTGGTTTGGGGAAGGAAAGAGTCCACAGAGGACGCGTGTCAGGAGTTATTTTATTGAGTGTGGTAATTGTTAATGACCTCAGTTAGTGTGATGAGTATGTTGAGTCCCTGGAGCCTACTACACACGCTAAACTCTCTGTAGTAAAAGTGTTAAACATCCCATAACTGCAAACTTGATTCTTTGCAGTTGATTAACACGATATAACAATATCCACAGGCAATTATATGTGATTTATCCATTCGGTGTTCAGAATTACACTGTTTAATGTGAGGAGGCTCTACCACATGCGCTCTCTGTCACACACAAACACTTGAAATAAGGCTTTCACAAACCCTGTAATAGTGATAAGCCTTATTGTTACATTACGGAAGTTGGCATCTCCTATTTTTTGCTTTCCTCCTGTGGAAAATTGAGAAACACAGTAACATTTTGTAGTTACTGTACCCTTCATTCTGCCTTTCAACATAAGTTCTTTGGAATCCTATACAACAATGAATACATTTCTTCGCTTCCTCATTTTTCACAACAATCTAATGTAAAAACTTATTTGAATGTCGTGCCATTTCCAAATACACTCATACTAATAATGTTATCCCGCCAACCAGCAACATTGTATTTATGTCTAGTGCTTTTCTCCACTTTGCTGTGTGTAAAGCTGGAACATGTTAGAACGATTAATGCAGGTGAATTTGGTGCGGCTGGCTCCCAGTGAGAAATTAACAAGGTGGCGATTAAGGCTTACTGCTGTGCGAGCTTGGATGTTGCTAGCTTTTTTTTTTTTTTTTTTTTTTTTTACTACAGCTGCTGCAGTTGTAGCTTTTGGGCAGCTATTCAGTCAGATGAGGGGGAATCCAGCTGTTGTTGTGAGAGCCCAGGCTTAGGGTGGAGCTGGTTATCTTTATGCTGAATCCAGCTTGTGTTGTTTCAACTGCCGTGCTCTGGGTGGAGCATTTCGCAGTAACCCTGGAGCGCTGTTGCTCCCTGCGACAGATGGTAGTAAGTGTGCAGAGACATATTTCCCTTGAGCG
The DNA here is from genome assembly GCF_042242105.1 of Pempheris klunzingeri. NCBI lineage: Eukaryota > Metazoa > Chordata > Actinopteri > Acropomatiformes > Pempheridae > Pempheris > Pempheris klunzingeri. Next base: position 10,400,610 of record NC_092019.1, on the reverse strand, counting down.
CTCATAATATATACTGTTTGCTGCATGCTTTTATCTAAAGTGCCCTGCAGTACAGTGAGAGCATTGACTATGTGAATTCATCATAAACCCAAAGCTCTGGCAGCATTTGTTAGTAGCCTCCACGGACCTCTCCTTCACATAGAAGCCTCTGAGCCTCGGCGCTGGTGCAGGAAGATAATCACTGGTAGAGAAAACTTGTCAAGGTGACACTGGCTTAATTAAGCGTTTCCTCTAATCTTGAACTTCTACTCACCTGAAGAGTTTTATTTGCTAATTACTGGGCAGAGTAATATCTTACAGTAATATCTACAGCAGCTTCAGAGAAAACTGAGAATGGTTAAAAGACCACTAAATAAAGGAAAAGTAGTCTGTCTAGTGGCGGCTGGCAAAAAATGATGATGAGTTGATTTTGTGAGGGTTTTTTTATCTTCGTTGTTACTTTGCATTACAGGAAGCCAACCTGACATAGTGTAGTGCCCACTTAACCTTCACTTAGCACTTGAAGCTTTCATTGAGGCTGACAGAATAATGCTCACAGCTTTTTGTCTCCTCCTGTCATCAAAGGTTAATGCTTCAGAATTAAATCAAGGTTGAATTTAGTTAAATATCAATTTGCCGAACATGTAGAAATTTTTCAGTGACAAGTCAAGGTTCCTGGAAAATTAAACTTGTTGTATTATAAAAACCCAAAGCATTGTTTTTATTTTGAATATTCTAATCGCTCTACATTTTCTGTCATGCCCTTACAAATGGTGGGTGATCCTTTGGGGCGCTAAAGAAATAAATCCTGAGAAAATACTGAATGACCTAACTGTAACTGTATTTTTGTATTCATCAGTGTTAGATTTTTTTCTGTTCTTTCTCACACACATTAGTTTTAGTTTTTAGTAGTTGATCAAACATGGTATATTCTCCCAAAGAAAAACTTTAGATTTATGAGATGTTGATTGTTTTACAGTGCAATTACCTCTTTTTCCTTGATTTTTCTGACCACCCCTGTGCTGCTACTGCTTCCCTCTTTGTGTCACTGCCATTAGGAGCGTCTCCTGTTGTCTTTGCTGCCAGCTCACATTGCCCGGGTGATGAAAGCTGAGATCATCCAGAGACTGAAGGGCCCAAACTTTGGCCAAATTGAGAACACAAACAATTTTCACAACCTCTATGTCCAGAGACACACTAATGTCAGGCATGTATTATTCATTTGTTTTTCAGGACAACTTATAAAACAATGACACTGTATTGATTAACATTACATCATGCATTTTTTCCATCTCTAGTATACTGTATGCTGATATAGTGGGATTCACACGGCTGGCCAGTGACTGTTCACCTGGAGAGCTGGTGCACATGCTGAATGAACTGTTTGGCAAATTTGATCAAATTGCCAAGGTAAACATTTTATTAGTATCACTAACAAAGTGCTAATTTTGCTTCCTCGTTGGAGACTTGATTATACATCTTACTTGCTTAACACTGCTATAAAACCGCTTCTAGTGATGTATTTTGAATTGATGGTCAGTTTGTATTGCTTCATTTTGAATTTCTTAACCCTGCATATACTTGGTATAAACCTTGTAGATGATTTGACTCCATTATGAGATGTTATTATATCAGTGATACAATTCAGTTTGTACAGCGAATATGTTTTTAATATTTCCCCAGCAATCTTAACTGTAACCGGTAAACATACTGTCTCAGGTTTTCAGCCTCTTAAAAACAAGAAAACTAGGTTGTTCTTTTTTTGCTGATGTTCAGTCATACATGGGTAAATGGATCATAGAAAATATAGAGACTCCAATTTTTCCACTCACAGTAACATTAATAGAATGTAACACAGTGTAGCTTCAAGGCATGCTGAAAAAAAATCTGAGGGTGGATTTTCAGTCAAAGGGTTATTATGTGATTAAATTAAAAAGCTGCCTGTACTGTCTGGCAGTGGAACCTTTATCTGACCCCATGTGTCTGAGTCTGTCTTCCACCTTTTCATATGCAGGAAAATGAATGTATGCGGATCAAAATCCTTGGCGACTGTTACTACTGTGTGTCCGGCCTGCCGGAGTCTTTGCCGAACCATGCTAAGAACTGTGTGAAAATGGGTCTGGACATGTGTGAGGCCATCAAGTAAGTGCCAGTTACATAACAGTGTTGCTAAAGGACAGTCCCATTTTTGAAACACTTGCAGTCTGTCATAGTTTATCATACAAGAACCGTCCACTCTGAATTACCAATGTTGGCTAGACTTTTGGCATTAGTGATACCAAAAGATGTTAGAATATCTGACTTGAACTTAGATAGATGATGAAGAAACATGCGGAGCGGTGGCTCAACTTGCTGGGACAGGATTAACGGAGAGAGACAAACCTTGAATAGGCCGCATAAAGTTAAACAGAGTTTGTTAACCGACTGTGGCAGGTTTCTATCTATATTTCAGTTGTCTGCATTTCCTCCCTTTTCTAACGAGATAAATGATGTGGGTGATGATTTTCTGTTACTCCACATTAAGAGTGGCTTTTGGTGCCTAACAGGAAAGTACGAGATGCCACAGGCGTTGACATCAACATGCGTGTCGGCGTGCATTCTGGGAATGTCCTGTGTGGTGTGATTGGACTCCAGAAATGGCAGTATGATGTGTGGTCACATGATGTCACCCTGGCCAATCATATGGAGGCCGGAGGTGTACCAGGGTGAGTGAACTGGAGGTAAAACAGCCGCACCTGTCAGTAATATATTTTATATATTTCTTCATCTTTATCTGCATAAGTTTTGTCTGCTTGGTTACCGTCAAGCCTTGCTAAAACATACCAGAATAACCAGATCCATGTGTAATGTTCTTAGAAAGCCATTCATTGATTGAACTGTTCATTGCCAGCCAAGTCCACATCACCTCAGTGACACTGGAACACCTGAATGGCGCCTACAAGGTGGAAGATGGGGATGGACAAGAAAGAGACCCCTACCTGAAGGAACATGGGGTCATTACTTATCTGGTCATCAACCCAAAGGTATTTTAACACATACATCACATCCAGTAAAATTAATTTTGGACATTGAGTCAAATGCGATAAAATAAAACAATGTCCATGTTTGTCCAGGTGGAGCGACGGAGCCCACAGCATCACTACCGTCCCAGACACACACTAGACGGAGCAAAGATGAGAGCCTCAGTCAGGATGACCCGCTACCTGGAGTCCTGGGGCGCAGCCAAGCCCTTTGCCAACCTGCACCACAGAGACAGCATGACTAATGAGAATGGGAAGATCAACACTGCTGTGTGTAATTTTTTCTTTCCGCACATATGTTGTGATTTAGGTGATGGGGAAGTTCAGCTGTAGCTCATAACCCATCTCTTTCCTCTTGCTCTCTGTCTAGGATGTGCCGATGGGCCAGTATCACTTCCAAAGGAGATCAGAGAGGCAAGCTGCTCATTTTTATAGTTACCGCAAAATTTTCTTTAGCGAGATTATCCCCGTCCCATAACAGTACAGAGACAGATGACAAGATATTTAATAAGACTAGACTTCTGCTAGAGGCTTTGATGTGTGTGACTAATACTATGTGAACTTTTTTAAAAGATTTTTTGTCTCTCTTTTTTCTTGTCATCCATTAAAGAACAAAGTCTCAGAAGAAACGGTTTGAGGAGGAACTTAATGAGCGGATGATCAGGACGTTTGATGGGATAAATTCACAAAAGTATGGGTCATTTAAAAAACGAATATAAATAATTTAATGACGTGCAAAAAAGTAAAGTATATGCATTTTTCTAAATTATATAGGATGATTCACATGAAGTGCTGTATTCTAAAAGTGCAACTGATGAGATGTTAAAGCAAATTATGGCATGCACTGTGTCTTCTTAATGTTGTGAAAATTGGACTGAATACCTGCCTCCATATCCCCTTTGAACATGCTGAACAAATACAATAACCTGTAATTTTATATAAAAAGCATCTAATTTACTTTACAGTGTCTACATTCTCCTTTTTATCTGGTTTATCCTGTGTCTTTATGCTTCCAGACAGTGGCTCAAGTCCGAGGACATCCAAAGAATATCGTTATTCTTTCACAACAAATCCTTGGAGAAGGAGGTATGAAGTGGTACAAATAAATTGTCGCAAAAAGACTGCAGAATATGTTTTTACTGCCTGTTCCTTTGCCTACACTTAGCTTATGCTGTATGGTATGTGCGCACATTGAGGAGACTTTGAAGTAGCTTTCATATTCGTTTTAAAAGACTTTTGTTGAAACTTGACCTTCTTTTTATGCTTTTAGTACAGAGCAACAACCTTGCCAGCCTTCAAATACTATGTCACCTGCGCCTGTTTGATCTTCTTCTGCATTTTTATTGTGCAGATTCTCGTCCTTCCAAAGTATGTGTGCTTTATTTCAAAGGATTATAACACATGTCATAACACAGTGTTTTACTCTGTATTAGTGTGGAAAACAGCATGCATATTTACAAGTTCTAAGTCATTTGGAGCTAATGACATGTTGCATTATAATGTTAAACTTTGAGTTGTCTAAACTGTGTGAATTTTATGATTCATTGCATTTTTTTTTTTTTAGGACAACTGTCTTGGGTATATCCTTTGGAATGGCTTTTCTTATCCTTTCCTTGATCCTCTTCATATGTTTCATTGGACACTTCCTGGTAAGTAAATCCATTTTCTACATCATTATCATATATATCATGTATATATTATTATATATCATTATCCTTTTATAGTGAAACCTGTATATAACCAGGATATGCCTCCGCTCTAATGGTGTAACTTCTGCGCTTGATGTTTTTCCTAATGTCGTACCAAAGGCACATTAGTGGTTCAAGTGCCCCTCTGGTCAGATTTACTCCCCATTAAGTGTCCTTGTTGTTGGTCTAAGTGCCTCTCAGGGTAACACAAGTGCCACTCTGGTGGCTGCAGGGCAAAAATTAATCCTGACACTGTGCATGAAACAGGTGCCCTTCTTCATTTCCCCCCTGCCCCTGTGTACACCACTGCTTTGGTGCATTCTTCAGGAGACAGTTCTCCATTCATTTCAAGGCAGTGTGGACATACACAGATACATCATTGAAAAGCCATACTGCAAAATGTTTTATCTTATTTTCTGTAGGGGAAACACTTGTTTCCCCACACAGCATGGGGGTTAAGCCCCTTCTAGAATAAGTCTAAGAGTAGAATTGCTAACAATTTCCTTAAATCCCCTTTTGAAAGAGCAGGGAGTCACATATTTGGATGTATTAGATATTATCTTGCCACTAACGCTACTTCAAATTTCTTCTGTGATACACCCTGTTTACTAAAAACAAATGAAAGACCAGAAAAAGGAAAGAAAATGAGGAGAAAAAGAAAAACTATTAAAACATTAAAGCTGCTATAAAATTCCATAAGCCGCAGGCATGTACAACCCATTCCACCCAATGTCTGATGTACAGTTCTTTGCAAATGAGACTCTGCTGCTTGACTCTCAGCTGTGCTCTTCAAGAATGTTGCCCAAGGCTCAAAAGCAAAAACACAACATTCGATAACTAGTTGAAGTTGACAAGCCTCCTGCTGCTTTTTGTCAACTTTATTTAGCATTGTTGAGACTTTGCTTTGGTTCATGTCACTGTCTTCGTTTTGTGGAATTTGCAGTTTTTTACCCATCACAGCTACAGCTCTTGTGTAATAATTCAGAATCAGCCTGGAGTCCATGGATCCTTTTGTGAAGAGGAATTGTGAATAGGACTCCATAATTAAAATGCATGTATTTTCCTTTGCACAGTGTTGCAGAAGAGTGCCTCCCAGTTTCAAGAGCACATTCTGTTCCTTGTTCCTTCTGTCCTGGTCTCATGCAAACTCTGAAATGATTCCTTACTCTCCAGTATAGCATTTTAAGATGAGCTAGCAATCCGTGAAACCTCAAAATGTGAAATGGTCCCATGTTACATTTCATTCTCACATTCACATTTGATATTTTCCTTAAAATGAAGACTGTATGTGTGTATGCATGCAGATGGTAAGATTTGATATACAAATAATATTTATTCACACAGATTTTCCTTTCTTAATATAACTTTGGGTAGCGTTTGGAAATAGCACTGTTGTAACCAGCCTGTCAGTTGAATTTTAACAGTTGCAGCAAAACAACATCAGCATGCTTCACTATGCCTGTATTTAGTTTTTCCATCTCCAGTCACAAACTAAAGTGCAGAGACCATGTCATTATTTATAAGGGAATGATGATGGGCATCTTAAGAAAGGTCAAACATGGTTATTTGATGAACTGACTTGCATATTCTGATCGTCCTATTTGAATGTAACATGACATCTTCCACTTAAATCAAACCTGGCAGATTCTCTTCCTTTCTCTTTTCATGTTTCATTCAAGATATTATTATCATTATTATTATTATTATTTGAACTGCTGGTCTCAAGGTGAAAATGGTGTGCAAATTATTTTTTATTTTTTAAACAAAGCAACGTGTCCCACTAGCTCTACATTTCTGCTAATCCTGCTGGTGCATAATGCAATCTGCCATCCTTACTTTATTGTGTTGTAATGTACATCCCTGAGCTATTCAAATGTCACATCCACTCAGCTCCTGCGATGTTCTGATATTGCTCTGAGATGATCGAGCAATGATTTGGGCTTTCAGTGTCATTGTCCCGCAATGAAGCACATTCAGCTGAAGGCGGTGCTGTAAAGAGGAAATGTAATTGACTGTATCAGGCCCAGCCAGCACTTTCTGAAGCCTGGGAACATGTCATTTTTTATTAGAGAAAAAGTTGCGTATGAACATCATAATTCTGTGGTGTTGGCTTAACATGTAGAGCAGTATTGAACAGTGTTTACTGCTCTTAAAAACATACAAACTTTTTCCCTCAGTTAGAATGATTGGATTGGTGCAGCAGGAGGCGGCTAGTCAGCAACCCCTTTTTGCTTTGCTTTGGTTTTAATGAAAGTTGAGAGACGAAAATAATGTGCGCAGTGCGGTTTGTTGGAAGCTGTATATACTGTTTGTTTACATCATTTTATATATGATGCAATCACTTGTAGCGGCCATTTTGCAGCGCTGCTATTGCGTGTAGTTTGAACAATATTTCAGCATGCACCATTGCCTTGATAAGACCCCTCTTTGAATAATTGTACAGTATGCCTCTTGAACTTGTTGATTGGCACTGCTGAGGCAATTAGGTGTTGCTCAGTAATAAGGTCTTCAGGGTCTGAACTTGCTTTGTATTTTTTCTTTATGTATGTTTTCATTTCACAGTAATTGTCCTCACTCAAAAGATGTAATTAATTTGTTATTGTGCATATGTCTGTTTATATGCACATGTGCATTATATTTCTTTTAATTAGTTCACATGCTTGTGTTCCTTGGTGCCTCTTCTGTGTGCGTGTTTGAATCTGTCTGCGACCTTTTAATATCTCAGCTTCCGAATCCTCTTGTGTACTTCCACTCACCCATTCTTGTGTTTGTGCTGTTGTGTGTACGTGTCCCTGCAGCACTGCAGTAAAAGCGCCTCCACCTCTTGGATGTGGCTGCTGAGGTCATCAGTCATTATTGCCAACAAGCCATGGCCCCGCATCACTCTCACCATGACAACCACTGCTCTAATACTCATAATGGCAGTCTTCAACATGGTAAGCTTTTATGTGCAGGTACTGCTGTAAGAAAGGGGTAACACCAATTAGGCTTCACTAGGAATGCAGTATCACTCATATAACTCTTCAGTTACTCTTTGTAACTGCAGTGCTATTAGAAGGTAATGAAATGAAACTGGTTTGATGAATAAATAAACTGGCCAGAAGAAGAAGTCATAGTCATTAAACAAACTTACATTAATACTGCTGTTGTATTGAGTTTACTTAATATGAAAACAACAGTAACAGTAACAGTAAACAGTGACAAAAAAGGCGTCAGTGATAAATAAGACTAAGTCATCATGGTTAGGTGCTGTGGATACAGTTGCATTTTAATGTAATGCTTATCTCTTTGCTTTGCATTCCTTTTGTTTAAGCCTAAAACAAAGTGGATATTTCACCACACAGTCAACTACAGAAGAATAATCTTTAAAAAATAATCTTTGTATTGTCTTATTTTGCCTAGCAGCATATCACATGGCATGAATATGGCATGAAGATTATGGTTAACCCTGCCAACAGATTTGCTTGTAGGGAGTAATGCAAATAATGTTTTTATTTTCGTTTGGGTCTTCTCCATCAATTTTCAGTTTTATAAAACCGAATTAAAGGCTTGGCTACAGGTGGAATAGTTGCCGGAGGCTTGTGGAGAAGTTGTGTGATAAACCTTGGTGTCAGGACCCTGATTTAGACCCTCACACAAATCGATTCCAGAGATTATAATCTTGTTTTGCGCCTGACGTGGGTCAGGTGCTCTGGGCGGATGAACCAAATTAACTTGGCCTTGCTCAGTGGGGCAGCCAATCCTCATCTTACCCTGCAGGTTTACTTTAAAGGACATTATTGAATGGCTGTCACTATTGGCCTCTTATCTAACAAGACTCTATTCCCCTCCTGCAAGTACAATGTAGACTAGTTTGTCTTTTCGCGTATTGTCGTGCAAAGCAAGCAGACAGCGGAATTGTGTTTGTAATCTGCAACTGAATTTTGTGGGTTTTTGTCTGTGGTGGATTTAGATGGAAAGATTTTTTTTTTAGCACTACCCAAAAATGACACTTAATTTCTGCTGACTTTGTTTTTTTTTTTTTTCTAGTTCTTTTTGGAAGACAATTTGTTGCCTTCAGTTCCTGTTTACAATTCATCCAATGAGACACTGTTTTACCCTAATGGACAGCTGATCGCCTTCACAGACAAAAACAATTTCTACCTTCCTGTAAGTGAAGATGAACATAATATAATATAGTTATCATAATTTCTACAAATTCATTATTGTCTTTGGTAACTTTTGAACAAATCAACTCTGTCTCTTTTTCTGTCTTCCTAGTATTTAATTTACAGTTGCATATTGGGCCTCATTTCTTGCTCGGTGTTCCTGAGGATAAACTACGAGCTGAAGATGGTTATCATGTTGACAGCTGTGGTTGTTTACAACATCATTATTCTACAAACACATGCCTCTCTGCTGGACGAATACAGCAGATTTCTGTACAGGACTGAAAGTCTGGACAGGTAGGTGCACAGTGGCAAACAGATGCTGTTCAAAGGAGGGTGAAAGAGGAATATAGAGGGTTAAAGTGGGTGAAGAGACAGTGTCGAGTTGGCCTGAGGAGAAAAAAAGGAAGTTATGCTGAGACGATGGTCATCTGCTGCTATTTATCCCGTGGGATAGCAGTAAATGGAAAACCATAGTGATATGAAGAGAAAGAATAAGGGAAGGTAAAAGGTGAAAAAAGAAGATCTAGCTCAAGGTCTTCCTCCTCTCAGTCAAGTCAAGAGCAGTTATAAATTCGGGCACCCAGGGGGCATCCTTTGTAGGTGCCAGAACCACTTAAACTGGCTTCTCTCAATGTCAATATCTTCTTGATGGCCTCGTTTTTTTCTATCAACCACTTCCTACTCAAAGCCCCCATAAAAACATGCAGCATATATCAGCAGTCCTTTGACAGTTCGACGCACCTTAACACTGCTGTATTTAAACTTTTCCTTGTTGTGTTGATATACAGTGGTCAGAATATTGACGGTAGCGAGTCGTGACATTATCTAGCATCACCTGATTAAGCCAAAGAAGCAAACCGTTCATAATCCCACAAATGCAACCAGTCTGAACTCTCTCAGCAGTGACGTCCAATCACGTTGCATCAAATCAGTGTTTTCCCTAAAGCTTTGTTGGAAAGAGAGAGCGCTTGTTTTCTATAAGGTCAATGAAATGTCAATGTCATGTCAGAGTCTGTACTGACTGATGATGAGGTTTGTGTAGCTGAAATAATTGAGTCACATAATGCAAGTCCAACATAGTTACAGTCAGGTTTAATGATGTGTCCAAGTTGTTTAAAATGTCTGAGTTACATTCCAAGTCATGTACAAATCGCTGTAGTAATTCAGATTTAACAAGTGCAGCTGTTTAGTTATTTCTAGAGTTAATTTTTTCAGCAAGTTGTTACAAAGGTTATGGATGAACCATAGTACTGCATCATTTTTAAGTCCAACTGGATTAACGTTGTATTGCCTGTAACAGCACTCGTATTTGCTCTGTAAATCACTTACACATATCGTCTGTTTTAGAGAGAAATGCATATTTATATAATTTCATTTCATGCCCTTGCCCCTTAGTTCTGCATTCATTTAATGGGCATATGTTTGTGTAGACGGAGACCTTATTTGGATACAGTTGGATCTGAAGCAAAAGTATTTGTGTGTGGTAATGGTCATCAGTCCAAGTATACAAAGAGAACTGAAACACATCGATTTGCACATCGAGGAAAATTGCCAAGTTCAAAAGACCAAAAGTAGTTTTAGTCATTAGTTCCTGTGAATATGTTCCCCACATGCTACTCTCATCCACCCGTACTGACCCAACTGCGCTCCTTTCTTCACTGAATTTTATATTTCACACCGCATTCCCACAGCCTTCTCTGTTGCCAACAGCTCTGGAAATTATCTGCTTAATAAGGATGACCAGCATAATGAGGTAATAAGGAATGAAACCAGTTTCTTTGAGACGTCGGCAGAGAGGAGTCTTGCCCACAAATATGTTAACACATTACAACACATTACATGCCGCGTGGAGACAAGTACGGCCAAGCGGAGACATATGCTTGATAGAAAGCAGTCCTCAGGGCCTCCGTGACCAATGTGGTTTCTTTTTGTCAGTTGATTTGACAGCGATATACCACAGAGAGGTGGACTGCTGGAAAAACCGCTCGATGGAAATACTGTAGGGAGTTTTGTGAAACAAGATGTTGATATAAAACTGGAAGAAAGTCGGCTTCAAGTCCATAGTGAACTCATATTAGCCTCTGCTGTTGTAAAAAACACTCAATAACCCCTAAATCATTTTTAAAATGTCCTGAGCTGTGTCACAGTAGCTGGACTAACAAATATCTGTGCAGTATATTGCACTGATCTTAAAACAAAGACAGTCAGCTGTTTCCCATCCTGTGTCGTATTTAAAGCCCATGCATTTTACGTGGCATTTAGTGGAAAGAAAATGTACCTCTTCATACAGCGAGTACATCCAGTACCTCCTGGGTTTTCTTGATAGTATAGTTAAATCATCAGTGTGCAAACGTGGCATCCCTGTTGTCAGGATGAAACCTAATAAGATGCTGCATGCTGTTACTGTGGCCAGAGTTCAAGCACCAGCTGCAAACCTGACTGCTCTTAAAGCTACAACGTCTGGTTTTTACGTTGCTATTTCAAAACCTATTAGATAAAGATAACACGTACGTGAGACAGCTCTGTAATTTTTTTGGATACATATACCGTATATTAGCTTTTCACAAAACAAAGGCTGCAATTCTAGACCATCCTTACCTCTGTACTGCATATCCAGACAAAATTTTAATTAACCTCATCTGACACTGGATGAGATAGCAGCTATTCCCCCCAAAATATTGGGTGGTTGCTTTTATTTCTAATGTTCTAAAGGAAACTCCACTCTTAAAAAAGATTAATATTGCGTTTTTTCTGTGAGATTGCACAGGTTATAGCTTATAGCTGTGTGTGAACTGGAACGACTCGTTAAACTGAGCAGCCAAGAGAGACTGGTGATGACAGACACATCCTCCATAGATGGCCAACAATGAACTAAGTCTTTGGACAGTAAGAAAACACCCACTGTGGTTTTGCTAGAAAGTGAACAGAGTTTCTTTTCCTACTTGAAAATACGTCAAAAACAAAAACTTCTTGAAGCCCACAGAGTCAATCGCTAATTCACACTCAGTGGACAAACTCTTAAACGTGTCACTGGATGGTCAGCTCATCCATTCAAGTCTAAACTGTCTGATTTCCAGCATAGAATACTATTGTCTTTCTGAATATTGACTTTCCTGTCCAAAGCGATTTAAATAGCATAATGTGATTTTTAAGGAGTTTGCCCTCCTGCTAAGCCAGTGAATTTCACACAGCTTTGGTCAGCGGTAAAACAAAACGGGAAAGTGTAGAACTGACAAATAGAAAAGCTTTGGTCATTTCTGTAGTTGAAAAGCTCTTTATATGTCACTATGATGACTTCTCGTCAGAAACAAAATGAAATCAGGCTTCCTGTCCTGAACTTTACGTTTCAGATTTGTCTTCATGTGAAAGTGTTTGTCCTCAGTCATTACCACCAATTCTGCGTGAAGAATTGATTAGATAATGAACCAGGCGAGTGCAGAACTTGCAGTCTGTCTGCTGAGCTCTGCCCCAGATAAGAATAAAAGACCATTAATATGCAAAATGTGTTTTCAGAAATTAGGATGCAGCTCTCCTGTTAGAGTCTTACCACGCATTCAGAACTTAAACAGGGATGACCAGTCTTCACTGCTACAGAGGAAAATCAGTTTCATTGTAGATATAATAGGAGTGACACGAGCGTTTTGAGTTTCTCTCAATTACCACCTATTCTACAGTATGTGGGCTTTGGATGTGTGAGTTTCTGAGCATGTGCAGTAGCCAGATTTGTATGTATGCACGCACAGTACGATTCATAAACACACAATAGCTGTAACTTGTTTGGTTGCCTGATTGTGTCCTTTTTTCAGGATTATGACGGAGGAAACATTAGAGAAAGAGAGAGAGATAATCTTTGCAGATCGTGAACACTATCTTGTTTTTTTTTTTTTGCTTCTTGAGAAATGTTTCTCGTGAATGCATCCCAGAAAGGAAGCTCAGCCACCGAAATGCAAATAGTAAACAAGCTCTTGTCACAGCAAAGCAGAAGTGACAGCCTTAACCGAGTGACAGATTGGAATAAAATGGTCTGCTAACCAATCATGTGACACGTCACAGACTACTGATTGCAATCTGAACGTTTAATTAAATGTTCTTGCTCTCATCCCCCTGTCTTTTGCTTTTATCTTTTTTGTTTTGTCACTTTTTCGCTCCATCTTTTTCTGTCCTCTCGCTCCCTCTCTCTGTCTCTCCACGCACAAACACATTCTTCTTTTTTTTCCCCCCCTCTGCCCTTCAAGACCAGGAGTTCTCAAAGACCTGAAGACTATGGGCTCTATCTCCCTCTTTATCTTCTTCATCACTCTGCTTGTGCTTGCCAGACAGGTAAGTCCCCAGAATAATACTTTGAATGACGTTATCATCCATCTTGTGCACATTTTCACCTTCACAGCCTTGAAAGAGTTTAGTTTTTGCCGCATTTTTGGACCATGAATTTGTTGTTTTATGACCCCAGTTGTTTTTTTTCACGTTTTGTCTCAATGTGGAATGGCCATTTTCCCATCTGCAACAGTCTTTGTTGCTGCAAACTAAAGAGTGCAGACTGTGTTGTGAGATTCCATGATTCGTGGCCTGTTTCACCAATAATGGTCTCCCATGCATGAACACACTTGAGTTTGATGTACTGCTCTGACCCAGAAGATGCAATTCACCTGGGCATTGGACTCGGGTCATTGTTGTCATTGCCCAGTATTTTTCCTCTGTGCCATTTGAGCTAGGTTTAGTAGTTTAATGTAAATGTTGACACTGGACCCCTGACACTACTGTTTCAATCTATCTCTATATAGAGAGCATGTACCTTTTATTACCTCAGAGCTTTGGGGAGGAAATAGCTCCTCCCAGTCATCTTCTAGAGGGAAATTAACTGTGCACAGCTAATAAACAAAATAAAGTAGAGATGTTAAAGCTTTTCCACTGCTGTGACACACTGAGAGGCACCATGAGACCAGTTTGTCTGGCCTCCTCTTAGCCACTCAAGGCCAGTGATTTACATCAGCAAGTCTGAAGTTACTCAGGTGGAGATTTACTAGTCAGGAGATGCGGACCAGAGACCGGTCATTCTGGAGAGTCCTGCTCCTCTTAGTCCAGCTGTTTTGAGGTTATGCTACGCTGCAAAGTACTTGTGCTTGGGGGTGATCCAGGACTGGGTCACTGGACCACCATGCTCTGGAGCTAGAGTACAGTCTGAGCTACTAATATCAACTGAATGGATTTAAAATAAGCAGGAATCAGCCCAGTGTAAAGTAAGATTTTTTTTTTATTCTAAGCTAAGGGTAACATACAGCAGATAATACATGTTTAATACAAGCATAGTGTGACCACATATGCTCACCTGTGAATGTGCACACATGCATTCATACTTTATTTGCATGGTTTAGACTAGACTTTAATGCAGGTGGAGTCGCAGCAGTCTGTCAGAGAGAAGAGACCTGGGCAGAGTAATAGTCCTGTTTTATATCATTAAATGTGATGCCTTGGGCCCCACTGTGCACTGAAATAACAGCGTGGCTGCTACACACTGTTTTCTCTTGTGGGGACTGAAGTGGATGTACAGGTGTAAACATAGGCACCATCTTTTAGTAACGCATCCTATGCCAACACAAACTGATACCACATCCACTGATAAAAATTAATCGGACATTTCAAGTGTGGTGATGTTACTGGGACACTTGTTTGGCGTCACAGTACACTCACTCATCGGAGCTCTGAGCTTTATTTAGGGTGATTTAAACAGCTATAAAAGGCTCATTTTCCTCAACAACATAAATTCCTATTGGATCTTCTGTTTCTGTGAATGCGTAATGTTTTCTATCGCACCAAATGTGGAAGATGTAATAACACGCTTCCTGCGTGTCCTAAGTGCTGCTGGATTTTGATAAAGAGCCTCAAATCTAGACGTGAATATTAAGCAGATTGAGTTTGAGTGGATAATAAATGTTTTTGCGGAAGACAAATTACTGATGTCCCCGGCTCAATGGAAAGGCACCAGGTGCAGCCGTAGAGGAGGAATAACAGATGCCATCAGTTAATTTCTGCTCAGTCTCTCACTCTGCTCGGATGTGTATACATAACACCTCCTCTTTTTTTCTCAGACTGTAACAAGTAATTATATTTCTAGTATCAAATCACATCACTTTGCTTGATGGTTTTTGTGTCGGATCATCTTGCAAACATGTTTGTCGTTGGTTCAACATGTACTTTAAGTAGAGGCATCGTCACAGAGCACCTGAGCTGTGAAGACTTCACTCACTATCGAAGAAGATGAAATGTGATGTTTTAAGTTGCACCTACAATATTCCACCTAAAGAAAGTCACTCCTCACCTGGCCTGAAACATTTGACTCAGTCCTGATTGCACTGTGATCCTTTTGTAGTCCTGGTAAAGCGATCATCATTTTGATTAAACCCTTAAAGCTGCATTAATCACCATACTTCTGTCTTTCTTGATGGAAGACGTATGAGTTTTTTGCAAGCGTGACAAAATTGTGACCTGTTCTTTTCAATGTCCCGTTTTCTTTTCTGTCTTGAAGCCTTGGCGGAATCCACGCTTGTAGCTGTTTCTGTTTTTCTCTGTGACTTCATGGAAGCAAGCTGTACAGCTGTACCTTCAGTCTCTTCACCTTTGTGTCCTCTTGTAACAGAATGAATATTACTGTAGGTTAGACTTTCTGTGGAAGAACAAGTTCAAGAAGGAGTGTGAGGAGATTGAAACGATGGAGAACCTCAACCGGGTTCTGCTGGAGAACGTGCTGCCTGCTCACGTAGCAGAACATTTCCTGGCACGCAACTGGAAGAATGAGGTAGGCATTTATTCTGTTTTCTTTTCATTAGAGATATGAGGGATCGCGCAAGTTCTGTTTTGTCTAATGGCTGCCGGACAGACGTGTTGTGGTTTTACAGAGTGTCTTACAGTGCCAGTGGCTGGATGCCAACATCCATTACATTCATTCATTAGCTCTGATGAGGCACTGCAAAGGCAGATACTCTGTCAAGTCAATACATCAGAATCTGAAATATGTGCTTATTTCTTTTATTTTTACATAAAAACCATGATGGATATGAATATTCAAAAATGTACATAAGGTGTCGTGAGGCTTTATATTTCGGCAAGACTACGGCTGTAAAAAGTACATAAAACGTTATGTAAATTGAAAGCACTGTAAATTTAGTCACCGGCTATTTTCAAGGACATTCAGGGCTAAAATTCAGGTAATAATTTGTTCAGAATTGTAACTTTTTAAATGGAGCTGGCATTGTTAAGGTAGTGTTAGAATGATTAATTGAACTATAATGATGACAGTGAGACACAGTCGGGGTGAATTTGCTGACTTGTCTTTGAGACTCTCTTTCATCATTCTGGATCCTGTTATATTTCGCATATTTCTCAACAGTGTGAACTGTGAAAAAGTAAAGTTTTACAAATTGTGAAGTTCTGAGGACGCGGTATCTTGGAGGTCAGGGGAGTCTGAATAGGAATGCAGCTTCTGCTGCAAAAAAAAAAAAAAACCTGAATGAAGAGTCAGCAAATGACTCTATTCCAGCACTCGAGCAGAATCCAGGAGCAGGTTGCAGGTCTAATGCTTTTTAGAGTCACTGTTATTTGGATGGGGGTTCGGATGATTTGCCTCCTTTCATTTGTCTGTCTGGTTTATTGCTGCTGTCCTGTGACAAGTATTTCTAAACTTAAATATACACACATTTGCGTCAATTCCCTGAAATTCGTCCATCTTGACTAGCTTGAAATAATAACATCAGAGTCTTGTCTTCTGTCTTTCATCCATGATAAGAAGTCTGTGGTTTATCAATTTGATAACAATTTTAGGACATTGTTTTGCAGCTGTCCAAGCTAACATCTGTATTTTATCTTGCTTTTTGTCGTGCAGGATCTGTACCACCAGTCCTATGACCTGGTGTGTGTCATGTTCGCCTCCATCCCGGACTTTAAAGAGTTCTACACCGAATCTGACGTCAACAAAGAAGGATTAGAGTGCCTCAGGCTCCTCAACGAGATCATCGCTGATTTTGATGAGGTAAGTAACCTTCACTCTTGTAACCAACTGTCACAACATCCAACACATGCACCACAAATGCCCAAAACAAACTAGGATACCCAATAGGTTTCACTGATTTTCTAGAAGAATGTGATTGGACACTGAACTGTGTCTCTTGTGAAAGCAACAACCTTTTGTAATGTTGCTTTATATATTTTGAGAGGCTTTCACTGGCAGGAGGAGAAAAAAAACAGGAATGCTTGCTACAAATGAATACACTGTATAATGACATTTTGTTCATAAACAGTATATATCCTCTAAAAAATGACAGCATTATCCATCACTTCTGCCATAAACCGTTTGATTTGCTTTAGCATTTGTTTGTACTGGTGTGTGCAGCTGCTGTCCAAACCTAAATTCAGCGGTGTGGAAAAGATTAAGACCATTGGCAGCACTTACATGGCTGCTACAGGGCTGAATGCATCACCTGGGCCTGAGTACACATCACAGGTAGGAACATCTTTCACACACACACACACACACACACACACGTGTATTAAAATTGTACTTACCCAGTGTGTGTTGAATGTGTTACTGTTCTTCACCGTCTCCCAGGAGCACGACAGGCAGTACATGCACATAGGGACCATGGTAGAGTTTGCATTCGCCTTGGTGGGGAAGCTGGATGTTATCAACAAACACTCCTTCAATGACTTCAAACTCAGAGTTGGTGAGTTACACATTAAAGGCACATTTAAATGCAAAGTGCTGTGAGAACAATTTTATTTTTTATTTTTTTGAGCTAAACCTGAGTTTCAGTGTTAAAAAGCGACTGCACAGTGAATTCACCAGGATTTTACCTGTTGGTCTGTCAGTGCTACATGATCACATTGTGAGAAAGATATTAGTGGAAGTGCTCCAAATGTAATGAAATTCAGCAGCGGGGAAGCGACTTTGTTGTCATCTGTCAGACATCAAATTGCAGCAGATAAATGACATGAAATGAGAGCACAACAATATCCCTGCCTCTGGGTGACGTGTGCAAACCTGACAGTTTTTTTTTTTTTTTTCTTTTATTGGCAGGAATCATATCTTATTATTCTGTTTAGAGTCACACAGCTGGAGTTTTGGCATATAGAACAGGGTTTACTTAAAAGAATTAGCTTGAATGTAGACTTCACTGGCATGTTATGTACCAACTGGACATGTAGCTGTTATGCATAGAAAAATTCTATTTTTAGAGCGCCAGTATGCAGCGGGGGTGATTTCATTATCTTGATAGAAACGGAGAGAGATGCGTACATGTAGTATATGTCTACGTAACAAGAAAATAAAGACATAACCATAGCAACATAACAGTGAGAGAGGGAGAATTGAAGAGGAAAGCAGGCGAGCAGGTCCCAAGTCCCAGCTCCCTGCGTGTGGTAAGAGTCAGAGTTCAATACCTTCAACCTGTCTGTGAAGATCGCAGCATGGGATACTCCATTAACTCAGCAGTGTGCGTGCGTGTGACTGTACATCCCTGCTGCTTCCAGACGGGCCTAAAACACTCCATCAGAGAGGGATACAAGCCCTCACCCACTGGGACTAGACCAAACCATCAACTGCCTGTGCTGCCTGCACACTTGTGTAGATTGCAATTTCCAGCAATCTGGAAATTGACTCAGAAGCCAGAGGGAAGAGGAGCCCAGTGTCATCGCAGTGCTGTGAAAAGCTCCAGAGGCTGCTGAGCAGAGGTGCTAGGAGTGTTAGGAATTAAGAGTTCAGCTGCATTTAGCTTCCTCTTCATCTCATGTTCTGATGAAATCTTGTGAAAAGCTTTATTTACTGTGAGAGCAGCAGGTCTCTTCCTGAAGGCCTTTTGGAGCTGCACTCAATAATTAATCAGTTGTATCAAAAATTGATTTCCATCAACATTGTTCAAGTATGACATCAGATACAAAAACTTTTTTTTAAGCGTATGCTAGCCGTTTCCCCAATGCAGTTACACCTTACTTAAACATATGTCTCCTTAACATGTGTCTGATGACAGTAAATGTGGTGTCGATGCATCTGAAGTGTTCACTGATTGCTTGATTTTGTCCTTTGTCAGGTATCAACCACGGTCCCGTGATAGCTGGAGTCATTGGAGCGCAGAAACCACAGTATGATATCTGGGGGAACACAGTGAATGTAGCCAGCAGGATGGACAGCACTGGAGTCCTTGGAAAAATACAGGTAACACAGACATGTCCACTGATAGTCTATGTTTTTTTATTCTTTTTTTTCCTCCAAAGCCAGATACAGTGTTTGCCTTTATACCCACTGTTGGCTAAACACTATTAAGAACATCAGTGAAACACATGTTCATCACCAGTGGACACTGTCCCGCTGCTGTCTATGCCCACTAGTGTCAATTATTCAATCAATCAATCTTCATTTATATAGTGCCAATTCATAACAAATATTATCTCAAGACGCTTTCCAGAAAGATAAAGTCTAGACCAAACTCTTTAATTAACGATTCAAGAATTCAATTGAAACTGAAAATAGTTTCCTACAAATGCCTGTTTCCTAAAATAGATGGGAACTGTAGTTTTAAATATTTACATCTTCAGAGGGAATGAAGGAGCTGGGGGCTGAGAGAAAGTTGGAAAGCATTGAGACAGAGATTTTGTTTTTGTTTTGTTTTTCATGGAATTTTTGGAACTTAAAAAAATATAGAATAACTCCAGCCGTAACCACCTTCTGTGACCAGTTTGAGAAGCCTCTCATCCATCAAACATCACATTGTGTTCCAAGTTGTCTTTTTCTTTTGAAGCAGCAGCACTGCTCCATTTTCATATGGAGATATTTTAAATGTCAGTGCAGATGTTCAAAAGATAAAAGTCTTCTTCCCTCTGTTGCCTCTGAACATGGCAGCAGGGACATCACATCATCTCAACGTCACGTGACCTCTTCATGTCTTACATTTGCATCCCGTTTGAGCGCTGAAAAGATATGATGGTTTTTCACCTGCATGGCAAGTGGCTGTGGGAATCGCTTGGTCTTCAGAGGGCTGCATTACACTTCACAGCCTGTACACATTCGATGGAGCCATCTGCTTTCAATCGCAGTCCAAGATTGCCTGTTGATATTTTAAGATATTCAGTTATTCCAAGCTAGCTATTTCCCCTCCTCTGTTAATTTCACTGACATTTCCTAATCTTAAAACCCACAGAGAACATTTACATTCAGCATTTTTCATAAATACAGTTCTACTTTGATCTGAGGGAGCTGCAATATTTTTATTTTTTTTCCTGTTTTCAATTTACAAATTGAATTTAATGCATGAGCTGTGATGATTGATGTGCCCTTTATCTCTTACAATCCTTAATGATTGGATTGAAAAATACAGTGGAGGCACCTGTGCTTGACACACACACTTTTTTGGAATTAATCTTAGGTTAGGGTTTAGACAACACATTATCTCCAACATAAATCCTCATTCTGTTGGCTGAAGTACAACAGAGGTCTGATGATGCAGAGCATGAGTACCAAGAATACAATAGTTTGTTACTTATGGTCAGCAGATTTTTCTAAATCTCCTGGATACGTATTCATTTGGAGAGCTGGCTATTTTTTCCAGCGGTAATTTAATTCAGTTGTGTGAGATAAGCTAAACCGACGTCATCCATCTGGTTCTTCCATTAGGTGACGGAGGAGACAAGTCGCATCCTTCTCACCCTGGGCTACATGTGCTCTTGCAGAGGCATCATCAACGTCAAGGGCAAAGGAGAGCTCAAGACCTACTTTGTGCACACAGAGATGACCCGCTCACTGTCCCAAGGGAATGTAATGCTGTGAGACTGCTTCACAATATGCTGAATTTACACAGGCACAAAGAACAGACGTTCATTTCGGATGGAGAAGACTCTTCTCAGTTCTGTTGTAACAGGAACAAAGCCCGAGGCGTGAAGGAATCAGGTCTGGTTTTAATGTTGCATCGCAAGTTACCTACTGTGTGCCACAGCTGTAGAATACATTTTGTCACTTATGTAACTGTAAGTGTAGCATGTTCAGCAACTAGGCAATAACCCCAGAATATATTGGAATTTGAATGTTTGATCCAGAAAAGCCACAATGGCACAAGTTTAGTCAGTCCAAATTAGTATCCTGACTCTGGTCACTTTGCCATAAATGCCTCTTTTTAAGTCGGTACATCAAAAACCGAATCTATACGTTCTGTTCACTGTAGAGGACACAGCACATTTTGGATGTCAAATGATGTACAGTAAAAAGTCGAGAAACAAAGAACGCGGCAACAATTTTCACATAAAGGCCTCTTGAAGAGCATCCAAAGAGAAGAATATCACAGTGAACTATGGTAATACAAAAGAAGACACGCCGGTGTTATGGATATAAGGAGGCCTGCGCTGCCCAAACTTAACCAAGTAATACAAAAGGCCACAGATGGAAGATCTGGGATTAATGTCAAGAGAAGTGAAAGCAAAGGAAATGTTAAAAGGGAAAATTGCATGACCACTGTTGCAAAGCAGAAACTGGTCCTTTTTTAAAAAAACAAAAAAAAAAACACACAGCCAGCCAACAAGGAGACACATATGTGTACATAAGTCCATCGACCTTGTTAGGAGCACGAAGTCTTGGATGTATTTTACATACGGTACATACAAGGAAAAGCATTAAAAAAAAAAAAAAAAAAGAATGAATATATTGTGATATTCATGCAGGGCCACGTTTCCCACAACTATCTTTGCACTTCAATCTTCTTTTCTCACATGTCAGAAATGTGAATTTTTTTTGGCACAGGTCAGATTTGTCAACGCCTGCTGAAAATGGAAGATCAGGTGATGTTCAGAAGGCGGAGAGTAAACAGATCCGAATCATAACGATTTAAAAATCAGGTTGGAGTAAAACTACTGGACAGCAAAAAGGATAAAGATGATTTTAGTGTGAAGATGTTCATTTGGGAAACCCGAGCCTGATCAGTGTACAGGGTAGCTTTAGAGTGCGTATGGTACGGTGGTTTTGTAACAAAAGAAAATACTACCAAAAAAGTGTTTTGATGTTTTGATGCCATTGTTTTTTTTGTAAAAACTTCATTAAAATTTCTATGTATTTCAGTTTTCGGAGTGTTCTTATTTGTGATGTGCACACTGACCTGACTCTGTCGTCTCTATCAGCCTAAACTGGTCTATGTGAAGCTGTTGCACTACAGCAATCGAAACGAGATAACATTAATCCAACACTGGGCTCCAAACTACAATTAGTTCTCGCTGGTTCAACGTGTTTTTGCTTCTAGAACGTGATGCACACCTGACGTCTGGTGAGCACATGGACTGAGACAATATGTCTAGACTTATCAGGGCCAAAGTTGAATCATTCAATGAGGCAACGCACTTTGTGTCCCGCCTGCTTTACACTGCTGCTTCCATTGCTAGAGACTAATAATTCAATTAAATGTCAAATGTCAGTGAAAAGTACAAATTGGCAAACTCAAGATGGTGATTAGAAATATCCTTTGATTGATCATTTACTTCCTGAACAGCAATCACTGTTATGGTAGGTTGTACACGTTTATGAAGAGCATCCAGAAAAAAACGATAACACTGACAAGATGTTTCAAATTTGGTAGCTCTGGTTTTTTGACATTATTAAACTGGATTACACTGTGGGGGACTGTGAAGCAATGCTTTTATTCTCAGGAGTCCTTCGACATGTTCTTTTCCACATAGAGATGTTTCCAGAGGTTTTGTCACATTGGAACCACACGTGTCGTCGTTGGTGCCTCGACTGATACAATTTCCCACTTTATGGTGCAGAAAAAAGTAAGCAGACCACTGAATTGTAGGCATGGCAACAGCTGCGCGCTCGAGCACGTCGGGCATGTGCCTGATGGGAAATGAATAAAGGCTAACCTGCCAGATGTGTGTCAGTGTTTCACAACGTGAAGCGATCATTTGACGTCACAGAGGAGAGCCACACCCCGGAGGATCCAGTATTCTGGAGGAAGCGAAGTCCTCAGGTCCACAGCTGCGATGTAATTTATGTCCGTCCTAACGGGCTTCTTGTAGATTGGACAGGAGTAGAGGCGGGAATCCTTTACACCTGCAGCACAGAAAAATAAAAAGGTGTCGCTTGATATGCACCGCTGAAGAGACAAAAAATAATCAAAATCAGTAACTTTTTTGATTAAAACTGATCAACAGCAACAGCTGGTGAAATTGTCTCTTAGTTAAGGTCATAATTAAACATAGTTACATTTGAATTATTTCAAGTCAATGAAATATTGAACTCTGAGTTGGGATGCCACAGGGACAGTGCTGAGTCATCTGTTTTTTTTTTTTTTCATCAGGCAAATAGCTCAGATTAGAGTAGCCTGGTTATTTCCCACTGCTCTCACAGCACCACCTTAGTGTTCTATGGTTTTTCAGCTGTGTGGCGCACACTGGAGTGTTCTTCAACGGCCCCACAGCAGCACAAATACCAACCATCCTTTTCACAAGCAACACAACAGCCTCTGTTTAGTCTGTGGAGATGATACACGCGGGGATGAGACTCATCTCTTTGAAGGGAGTAACAAGTGAGTAGAGAGACTCATGTAGACTCTCACATGTACCTGCACGCACAAGTGTGTCACTCATACTGTAGATGCTCTTACAGCCACTTGTCTAAAGCGACATCCGTCACCGGTCTCCTTTACATTGATACGCATACACACACACACACTCACTCACACTCAAGCCCAGCAGGCAGACCTCTTGTGGGAAAAGCTGGGAGGGGACATGGTGTAAACAAACCGCATTACGCCTATCATTGGATCATTAATTCATTTCCCAGAAAGCCTTGCTTGTGGGCATCCACCGGAGCTCCGTCTCCCTGCCTGAACATAGCCTGGTCTCATCCAGACCAAACACTGTGCCACATACTGCTGGTGATTTATTCTCAGACAAAATAAATAGCACTTAGTCTGCTTGACATTTAAATGTTACATCCATCCATTCTGAGGGACTGTGTGGGATGCAAATGTTGAGGAGGAGAGAAGAGACTGATAAAGACTCAAGAGACCTTGATCCTGATGAGAAAAGAGGATTAAAGGCGCTTGCATTGTCACATTAGAGCTTTAAATTCAGACACATCCAAATCCACCTTGTTGATATTTAGTCTTAAATCTGACTCCTCTCCATCTGATGTCCTCCAGCTGTAAATCTCACCGTTATTCTCAGCGTACATCCTGATCACAGGCATCATCTCGAAGAGGACTTTGGGCTTGGAGTCAGTGAGTTTGCAGCTGCGGCGGTCCCAGCCGGCTCCCTCCAGGTACAGGCCGAAGACGTAAACTCCCTCCGCGGGGGGCTGGGTGATGTCGTCCTTCATCCACCGGGTCACCTCGTTGCACAGCACCATGCGGTCCAGGGCCCAGCCTTTGTTGGCGCGCGTGATCTCCTGGAAGTGTGGGGAAAAATCCACAGGTTCAGGCAGTGATGTGGGCAGTGCATTTGGCAACTGTTTCCTTGCAAAAAAAAAATCAATTCTGATAACAGGGCTGTAATGGAGGTACAATAAAAAATCACTGTGTAGGGCAGAGAAGTGCACTCCATCGATGGCTTTGTTTTGCGAGATGCTGCGCCGAAAGAAAGAAAATAAATCTGATAGGACTCAAAAAGAGCAAAGTTCGAGAGCAGAGTGCACAATAAATAAATGAAATGTCAGTATTGTATCCCCTCAGACATTTTATCCTGATTTCGAAAGAGAAAAAAAAAAAAAAACAGACAAAATCCTTATAGAGCAAAATTGAACAGATAGGGGCTGATAACAAATGACACGGGGACACACACACACACAAATAACAAGTCTTATAAAACCAGTCACAGCGCTCAGCGGACTGTTTGTGATGCTGCTGGTCCAACAAAAGCTGCAGTGTCTCCTGGGAAGGTGGTCTACAATCTCAGTGAGAGAAAACGATGGCTTTTTCTTGAGAACTAGTACAGTAGTCCCACAAATCCCTGCTCAGTAAAACACAGACACCTTTATCCACATTATTTTTTCTCTGGGCATGCAATTGGTAGTTTCCTACTTACTGTAATAAAAAAGATTTTCTATTCCTATTACGACTTCATTTGCGATGTAAATTGATTTGATGGCCTTGCAAACGTACCTCAGATGTCTTTTTCAGCTCATTTTCAGAGTTGCTGTAAATGATAACCAGACCTCAGATCTGAACCAAATCCAGTTAAAGCGATTCAAGGCCACCAATCACGGCTTTGCAGATAATTTGCTGACAAACCAAAAGACTAACGGCGGTAAAAAAAAAAGTAAAGAACCTCCCAGGTGAAGGCAGTAATGGAAGGAGCGAAGGACAGATTTATTTCAAACTGCAAGGCTTTAAAAAATACTGAAAAAAATGCATGTTTCAGGTTTCAGGACAAAAGCGAAGCTGAAATAGGATGGAAGCATTATTGGCCCTGCAGGGGTCGAGGCAAAAACTACGCAATCTGCAAATAATTAAAGGGCAAATATGCACATCTGCCATGAATGATGGCAGATGGATATTTTAGATCTCTTAGACTTAGACGTATTAAAAAGAAGATGTTTAAAGCTTAATTAGAGGCTAATCAGTTTCTTTTTTGTCCACCATCCCACCACCAGAGTCTGGTGTCTTATCTCCTGCAGTAACCTGTTGGGCTACAGTGTGTGACGTCCTCCTGTGACAGTGACAGCTCAGGAGATGCTTCCATTCGAAAAACTAGAAGAAAATGCAAATGCTCAAGCTGAGCCTCAAGCTAAAAATGCAGTATAAATATGTCATAACATAAATTGTTAATGACAAAGTGCCTGCCCTGTAATGCATATTACTAACATCCAATTTTCACTAGTTTTTTTTTTTAGCTCTCATATGAATCTGGATATATTTCTGTATTTCATAATATATGACACAGAGCATGGATGGATAATTATGATAATTAATATTGGTCCCTAACAACAAAGACATGACTTCAGATCTGGATCAAGCAGGGTTAAACATTCAGATTACATCCCTCCGCGGTATTCACTCCCCCCACATTAATATAAATTGGATTTCATTGGAAAATAAAGAAGAAATATGTGCACATTTATTTGCCTGTCACTGTGTGTGTGTGTGTGTGTAAGTGTGTGTGGCCGTGTGCCTGCCTCTCCCTCTGCGTGCCATCTGGTCTGCTCCCCGGCGGTGGGTAAGTAGGTAGGTAGCCTGATGCCGTGTGTACCTGTCTCATGGCTGTCAGGAAGCCCTGCGGGTTGAAGAAGCCTGTCATCCAGAAGCAGTTGGGCCGCCCTTCAAAGATCCACGCCTGGAACTGCCGGTTCCGCTCAAGCAACTCTGTGAACCAGAACCCCAGGGTGCTGGAGGCCCACGATGCCTGAAAAACAAAGGCAAATATCAACAGGAACAAAACATTACAATGGAACAGAGACAACTGTCACCCAGACAGATCAGAGCCTTGGAGGAGAAGACAACAGGGAGGCATTAAAGAATGGATTGTGAATCACGGTGTGGCAAGAAAAAAACAAACAAAGCACGACAGAATAAAAAAGATTAAAATACAGCAAAACACAGAAGAGTGGAGGCAAATTACACTGCAGGTAGAAAACCTCCAAATCCCAGACGGGAAGCCATTCAGGTCTGCCGTGGAGATGGATGTGTGTGTACCGCGGATACAATTTCAAAGTAAAGCACTTAAATAAAGGATAAACGAGCATCAGTGTGGGCTAAACAAGAAACTAGAAGCTGACGACTGATGATGACGAAAAGCTGAGGTTTTGCTAGCAAGACATATTTGATGTTATCAGAAACAAATGAAGAAACCTTTGATTTAGTTGACAACAGTCAAGAACATCCGATAAATGACACCTGCTGCACTGAAGTAAAAAGATCTTTTCTAACAAATTAACTAAAATAATAAGAAAAACGGCTGATATATGACTGAAGCCTGAAGAAACGAAGTGATCTGCTTTTGTTGTTCGGCATTTGAATCCAAAGAATTCAAAGTCTACAAATGACGCTGCGGCTGCGGTGAGTTCGGTATAAAAATCTTAATTCGAGGCAAATCTCTCAACCGACCTTCTTCCAGCGCGCAGGAATGCGTGCGTCATACATGCAGTCCAGGGCGTCCCGCAGGTTCTCGCTCATGATGATGGTTCCATCGATGGCCAGCTTGAGGTCTGTCAAGGTGTTTCGGACCAGAACTATGACCCTTTGCATCCGATCGATCTCCTGACGCAGAAAGATGTTCATGGGCTGGAAAGGACCCATCTTCTGGAGGCGCTCTCTCACCTGGTCGCGTTTCATCGAATCAAACAAAGGGATAAGACGTAAATTTGAAGAATTTAAAGCGCACGGGGTGAAGATGCACACACAGACATGCTATGCAGGCACGAAAAGAGAGGGACACGTTCATAGGATGAGATGTACATGGAATTACTAGACTTCACCAAACCTCCACTCTACGTACAGTATAGCCTCCTTAAAATAAAAGGCTTTGTGTTGCACATGCTTCAGGTACAAACTGTGCATAGGATGTGATGTTTCCATGGTTACCATTACATGTAAGGAACAGGTAAGTACACAAGGAATTTATATTTCTTTGAAAAGACAGATTTGTCTTTTATTATAAATGCACCTATAAATCTCAGCTTTTCTGTACTTCCCTTCATTCAGTTGGGAATCTGAACTCTGTACAATTAACCTTTTTCACAGCCGACGTTCTAAAAGACCGACGTTCTAACAGACCTTTTCAGACCAGGAAAAGCACGTGTGGGTAAAACCATTAATGATGGCTGCACTCCATTGTAACCAACTGCATTTAGCCTCCATTTGCCTAGTCAAGTGCAGCATTTACTACTTTAGAGGGAAACATTGTACTATAAATTTCACAACGTGGCTGCAGCACTTGCTTTTCAGATTAGGATTTGACAGTAATCCTGACTATTGTTTTGTCTCATATAAAATCAATATATATTTGTCTCACTTCCCTTCTAATCTTCTCACATGGTTTCACTTCAATGAATGGTTACATAATTAGCCAAATAATTATCCAGTTATCCAACGTTTTGCAAAAAGAATTCAAAGATTTGAGAAGTCAAGAAGACTAAAACAAGACTAAACCTGATTTGTGGATCTTTTTCTTCTTTCGTGTCCCATTCATTATGTCACAACCCCTCAGATTAATCAGATGATCCTTACTAACATGTTGCTTATTGCTCACATGTTAATGCATCAGTGGTGATAATCTAATGTAACATAGAATCATTCATTAACGACAGGAGAAAAACACCATGACTTTGGATCACTGGTACATTTTACAGCTAATGTTTTTGTGCTTTTACCTGAGAGGGATTTTGAATGCAGGACTTTTACTCGTAACAGCATATTTTTACATTGCTGCATTAGTACTTTTAATGGAGTAAAAGATTTGAATGCTTCCTCCACCACAGCTCACTATCCTTGTTAATGGGACACCTACATGGAACAGGGCCGTAGTTAATGTTATCACTAACACCTGCTATGTGAAAATGTCTGCTGTGGAAAAAGGTCCATTTTCCTTCATTTTAAAATACATTCTTTACTGCTTTCATGTACTTTGTAGACAGACAGCCAACAGGCGGAAGTGGTGTGACGCGCAGTAGCAAGTTTTCCATGACAAGCTTTGCGCCTCGCCTCAGAAAAGTCACAGTCTCACCTCACTTTCTCTTAAGTGACAAAAAAAAGGCGAGAAAATCTTAAAATAAAACAAAGCTAGCAAGACTCCGCTCCATTCTCACCCCTTCTATTTCTAGTCTTCTTTTCTCTGTCTATCACTGTCTCAAGCACACACACAACCTTCCCTCACCTCACCAACACACACACACACACACACACACACACACACACACTCCAATTCTGACTGCAACACTCAGCCCAGCACATAGTGAGTGGGGGAGCACTGTACATGTTGTTTCCCTCGCCTTGGGCTGTTCATGGTGCACACACACTAACACACACACACACACAGACACACACACACAGATGCGCTCACACACGTAGGCTTACTTCAAACGGTAGGTAGTCAGGAGGCAGTTTCTCCAGCATGTCATCAGCCAGCCTGGACACCACAGCCTCTCTGGTTTCCCCTCCGCCCGACGAGCTGTCCTTAGGCTGAATACTGAGGATGGTGTCCAGTACGTCTTTGGCCAGTTTACTCTGGTAGGTGATGTCTGCGTTCGGGTGGAGGCCGAACACCTCTGGAGTGTCATAGGCTGGCAGACCCTGCGAGAGAAAAACAGCAACAGTTACTGGACCCGAGGTCACTCTGGTTCACAGAGCATTTGTGAAAATGTTTTCAGAAAGAAATGGCCGAGGTGCATGTTCTCTGCTCTCACAACAAGTGCTGTGAGAGGGCCCTCGTGTCCCCCATGGAGCAGCTTATCACCTAAAACTGAGCCGACAGAAACAGGCTGAGCTGAATCCTGAAACAGGGAGAAATAGCCTCCAACTATGTGGAATAGATTTTTATGTGCTACCGTTTTTTTTTTTGGAGGGTTGGTGGTCCCATTTCTTCTCAGTTACAACTGCCTGTTTTGTCATTGCTAAGCCACTGTTGGCAATGGTAAAGTGTTGGTCAAAATAAAGTGTCGACAGCCAAGTCGCCCCTCTGATGCACAGTGTCACCAGCTGCTTCTTTTCACCCTCCAGTGAAGAGCTTCACCATGAGAGTGTAACACGTGGGAGATTTATGCTATCGCTCCCAGTCCAATGGTGCGCGCATCTGACAAACTAGCATGAACTGCAAGTGCAGTGACAAGATCGCACCCCAACTCCCCACCAACAAACACGGCCAATTGTGCTCAGTGGGCCAACGACTGCCAAAGGTCCCAATGCTGCGGATTGAGCTCCCATCTCTGTGGTGATTGGAAGCTGTGCGTATGAGATGTTTGTGACAGACGAGCATTGAGACAAGACGCCAAAGATTTAACAGGAAAATGTGTCTTGTAAATTCTAAACATCACAGACTCTATTTCTCTCTGCCTAATTTTCTGTCACCTCTCCACTAAAACTATCTAATAAAGGCAACGTGATATTATGTTAAGGTTTTTCTCTGCTGGGCAAAGAAGTTCATCTGGGTGCTGTTTGATCAATCAGCACCAATTTTCCAGCTGATCTCAAAGGATAAATGGCACAACAATGTGGAAGTCACTGACAAAATGATTCATTATTTCCTCACAAGGTCAGGTGGCTTTAAGAAATCCACGGAGAAACACTGAATACAAAGGAAAGAAACTCACCAATATGGTTTATTTATACTGAAGAACTGCCAACCTGATAGAGGTCAGGCAGATGTCATATATGACATCTTAATTGGAATAACATATAGTATTTTGATTAAAATCAGGGGCCAGAGGTATTTTAATGAGGATATTTGCATAATATATAAGGATTTTAGCAAGTGACTCAAGCCGCAAGCTGATATTGCAGAGATGAAACTGTGTTGCTTTAATTGGTTCCGAGACATCTTGCAGTTAGTGTTTCTCTTAATGATGGCAGGAAGACGGACCATCTGTTCCTGCAGTGTGACCAGTGAAGTTCCTTATAAAACTGCAAAATGCAAACAAACTTACTTTGTACTTGCTGCACAAAGCTGTACGATAATCAACAGTCACGTAAACCACTCAGAAGCAAAGACGCATCCAATATGTTGTTTGCTCCAATCCCTGTTCACACATCAAGAGTGGCGGTAATGGCGTGAAACTGCAATTAGCTCCTGAACATGACTAAATCTTTGTATGTTTATATGTTTTAGCAAACACAGTTTAACTTTTTTCTTTGTTTAAAAAGATACATATATTATCTGTTGTCGTTTCTTTGTTGATGGTGAAAAGCTCAGAGTTTGCATTCGGGAAATAAACACACGTGAGGGATAAATTAGCTGATGTCATTGGCTAGTTTATCCCTCAAACATACCAGAGTCATACAACACCAGAAGAGAGCCTGGCTAATGCCCCGAGAAAAATGGGAGGTGATGAAGAGAGAGTCACACTGGGTGCTGGAGAGAAAAGCCTTTGTCCCTCGCTGTGGTCATTTATTTGCTCTTAGGGAATTTTAGCTTTCTTTCTGTCTGTCTGCATTTAATCTAAACACACACACATGTGGACACGCACATAAGGACACAATGTGCTCTGTTGTGTATTTTGTCTGTGTAGACAATGTATGAACATGTGTGTGTGTGCACGGTAAGCGTGTGTGTTTGAATTTTGTGCCAATGTGTGCATGTGTGTTCTCCAAGGCTGCGTTTGTCATTCTCTATTTGAGAGGCAGTGCAGAGGAATAAGCTTGCTGAGCCCGGCAGCCCTGAGCATCCATCATAATGAAACTAGCTTTAATGAAACTAGCTCAGGAGCTGCCACCGGCCATACACACACACACACACAGACACAGGCACAAACCCACCAGTTAAACACACAAGCACACTAATAAATCATACATAATCTGTAATAAAATGAGCATGCTTGCATTCAAAATCACACATGGCAGCCTGTATCTGGATGTGACATGTGAGTGCAGTGTGTCAGCGTCCTGCAGAAACCTCATGTCGTCGATGTTGCTCTTGTGACTGTTTGTGATGTCATTCAAAAATGTAAAACATAGAAAAACTGAAGCTAGGTAAGGCGTAAACACACGTGAAAACCACAAAACAGACGCCCTTATCAGAGACTGACAGTGACATTTTTGCAGTTGTTTTATTTGTAGAAGCCAGATACACCAGATATACAGCCAGATATACGTGGCTCACCTGAATGTATGTCAGATACTGGTCAACGCTGGAGCATTTCGGGATGCTGTAGCCCTTGTAGAAGTTGAAGGCGGGTCCAAACATGTCCTCGCTGAACCAGACCTTGGCAAAGGTGTTGAGAAGCCGCTTATCACAGTCGTCAGTCACGCGGCCACCGTACTGAATCTCTCCGATCATGTATCGCACTGTGGTCCACGACACACCCTGAGGAGATGTGAAACGAAAGTAGCATGGACACAGTCGACTGTACTTTCTCCTGTTAGACACATCTTTAACAGTGCGGTTGTTATTTCTGTTTGGCATGTACACGAAAAGCTGGACGTGTTTTTGCAGATAAAACATGAGAACATTCAGTTGAATAGTGGTTCAACTCACTGTAGTTTGCTAAGCACTTGTCACCTCTACCTTTTTGATGTCCATGTCGTCGAGGTGGTTCTGTACAAACTGCACAGTGGCGTTGAAGTCGGCCTGGTTGAACTCGTAGGGGATATTCCATCCCAGAGGCCCATACTTTCTCCTCTCCTGTACTGTGCTGTGGAGAAATGCCACTCCATACAGCATTGGCTTCCACTGCACCATGTTACTGACATCCAAGAGGTCCTGGTTTATACCTGGTGAGGGATACATGGATGAACACATGAGCAACCCTAAGGGGCTACGAAAAAAATCTATAGAAATCACTGGTTCTATCAGCTTTTGAGGTCAACATTTGTAGCTGTGATGCAAAGCTTTTCATCTGCAGAGCTTGTTACTTCTACTATAGCAGATTTGGAGGACATAAATACATTAGGAACAAATACCAGCGCAAAAGAAACATAAAGACTAAAAAAATAGCTCTAAGCTGGTGACTTTTGATCTGAAGGAACAAATGTTACTTCCATATTTGCTGACTGAATCAGTTCTATTAAATTGGTTTAAAAATCTTAAGATGTAGCAATTTCCGTGACTCCAGGTATGACACGCTTACAGTGCTGTGTGCACACTTTTAACTTGGTGTAATGCAAGTTGGCAATTCTCTTTCGGAAAGCCTGTGAGAGGCAAACACCTCAAAGGGCTTTCAGAGCTCTAATGAAGTTCGGAAAATCTTGCCGCGCTCGGGAGGATAAGACGTGAAGTGAGTTAAAACTCTTTACTGAAAGTGGAGTTCCCATGTTTAGTCTACATAATAATCAATAGAAAATAAAAAAGGATTTCCAACAGTTCAGTTACTGTAAAATATCTCTGCAATATCCACCTAATAGGCCGTCTCAAGTGAGAGGTTTGGTTTCTCCTAAACTACTTGCTTTGCATCATTTGGGAAATGCAACAAGTAAAAGTGAAGAAAATCTGAATGCACTGCCACAAGTGTGATTTCTCCTAATCTTCAGAAGAAAGGCAATTTTTAATTAGGATTCAACAGCTGAAGATAAGACTCCCAACTGCCCTTCAGGAATCTCACATATCCCTTTTCCATATGAGCCAGGCAGGGAAAGCTGGTTTATACATATTAAATATCCTTCTCTTCCTCCCTCTTTAGGGTGTGAATGAAAAACACAACTTGCTTAAAATTTCATGAACCTTACAGACATTTGATACTTTGGTGTAAAATACTCAGTTGTTTACTATCTTTTCCTCTGCTGCCTACACTAGGATAAATACATGTTATTGACGAACGTTTAATACCCACACCCACTGGAACCTTCCTGCAAACTGACAACTTTATGCACTATGCCAGCAGTGTAAACAAAAGCTACAGATAACACTCAGGGACAAAAACTCATAGGTGAAGCAAGAGTGGGAGAGAGAGAGGGAGAGCGAGAGGGAGAGAAAAGACAGAGAAAGGTGGAGTACAGAACATATTGATTACATTGCACACAAAGTTAATCGCTATAATATCAATAACTTACTCGGAAGGCTGCTTTGTCATTTTTTGACCCACTGCCCTACCCCGTGGTATTTTCTAAGTAAGCTTACTCGAACCGGCCAAAACCACGGGTTAACCTGCGGGAGTCGACCCGCGCCTGTGAGTAGGTATGTGTGTGTGTGTACATCCACAAATGACTTGCATGCACATGTGCACGTGGAGCGGGACCATTTTCTGCATGCTTATCATTGTGTTCTTCTATCTTGCTCAAACAGACTGAACCTACTGTAATGATAAACTAAGGATTCATTGTTGGTTTACTTCTGCCAAATTCATGCACAGCAATGTTTTCAAACTGAAGCATTGTAACTGTGATTCAGGAATGCTAGTGCGGCCTCATTCCTTTCACCTTGCTCAGTATACTGACAACTTAAGAATTGTGGACTTTTGATTAACTTCGAGATGAACTGAACTGAACCAAACTGGCCCCACCTCCGTAGGTCCTCTTAAGTCCTGCCTTGAGGCCCTGTGGTGGTTCGTTGGTGAACTTGATTGACATCTGCAGAAGCGTGATGGGGAAGTGTCTGTGGACCTCTGTGGTCATCCAAAGGCGGAAGCTGTCATGAACAAAGTCGGTCTCTGTCACCGTGTCCATTAGCTCATCCATGAAGTCCAGACCCAGGTGGCAGTTCTGGAGTAAGGCCCAGCCACCCTGGGGGCAAACAATAAGAGTAATCGTTACCATCCATGTCAAGGACTGCAAAATGTCATAGACTGGGAAGAGTCTGCCTGTAAGAGATCAGAGAGCTAAAAAGAGATTTTAAAAACACTTTTCAGAGACGGAGCACTTTGCTATCTAGTTCAACACACTGCAAACACCAACTGTTCTGTTGCTGCATCAAATGATGCAAAAATAGCAGTAATGTCACACCAGTGACTCACATTAGCCATGGTCTGCTGCAGAAGCTTGCGGGCGTGGACCTCTTGTCCTTGTCCCATGGAGACATATCGGGTCTCGATCTTCAGCCTCTTCCCCAGTGCGATGATGGAGTCAGTTGGATCTGAGCCCATTGACAGGAAGCAGATGAGAGGCGTTCGTGGGTCTGATTCCTCCCACATTTTCTCCAAGTCAAGAATCACCCCCTCAGTGTACTTCTCCCCCATTGCGTCTATTATGTATTTACGAGCCTAGAGTGGAAAGGGAAAGAAATGAGGCAAAGTAGACATTTTTGTTTACTGCTTCATAATGCAAAATGCTAAAACACTAGGGGAAAAGACTTATTCAGCATTGCAGGCCTAATATAAACTAAATATTGGAATAAATTTACTTTATGGAAGGCTGGGAACTGAATGAATAGTTCAAAGGATTTTTTTCTTTTTTTTTACCGCTTTACTCTTTTCACTCAACAGTAAAGACTGCTGCTGGAGGCCAGACAAGGACAACTACTGAACTGTTTGTGAGTACAACAAAATAAATTCCACTCCAGGCTTGTCTGCAGTGGACCAAAAAACTACCCATCAGCATGAAGTGAATGTCCATTAGCCATTAGACATTCGGGCTCAGTAAGCCTCAGAGAGAGAGAGAGCTGTTTTACTAAATGTATTCCACTTTTCCCTTCAAGGAAAGACTTGGCCAAGGGAAATATTATCGTTATTACTGTAGATTAAGAGATGTGTTCTCGCTCTCTTTCTTTTTTCGCTGAATCCAGTCTCATTAATGCAAGTGCATTTTTGAAGAAATCCATGATCTCTTTCCAGCCCTAACCCATCAATTAATTAAGAATATGCTGTTTTAGGCTACTCTGGTATATTTCTTCTTCATGCCTTTACAGGTTACAGCGTGGCTGCATCATACTGTTGCAAATGCATTATGATTTATCCTACCAACTGTCAGAATTGGACCTAACTAAAGATAGTCCTTTATTAGTCCCACAGTGGGGAAATTCACAATACTGTTCAATACACTGTCCATTGTATTAAGTGAAAGTGGAAACAAATTCATTAAGTGAAAGTGGAAACAAATGTACTGTGATGAAGCCGATTCAACAACAAAAGTGGAAACCTTAACATCACAACCATACACACAGAGACGTCTCTTCTAACCTGTGCGATGGTCCTGTCGGGACACCAGCAGCGTATGAGGAGCAGGCGTCTAAAACAGTCAAGAGACTGGTCGTAAGAGTTTGGGACCACCTCCTCCTCTGGCGCCTCCTTATCAAACCACGACTTCCACTGTTTCTCCTGGCGACTTATCTGAAAGAAATGTGTAAACACAGGACTCTGACAAAGGAGCACACGGATAAAAAAAGCAGGGATTAAAAGTACCCTATGCTTCTGTTAAATTTTGAAATGTATTCACTGTTCACTCCCCGAGGCGCACACCATAAATGTCCAAATGTGCTTAAAGGCCATGCTGAACTGTACAGCATGTTTGGGAGCTGATTACTACTTTTGTCCCTTCTTCTCCAAAACTTAAAAAAAGAAACACAAGCTCCAAAATAAGAAGTTCATAGTAAAATCCAGCAGAAATCCAGAAGAACCAAAGTTCAAACATGATGTCCAGAATTGACATTTGTCATACCGCATGCACTGTGGTTTGTACTGCATCCATGTAAACACTGTGTTCTGTCAAGAGGTGATGTGAATGTTTGGCACAAGACACACTGTTAATTGCTGTATTTATATGCACACAGGAAGCCAGGTAACTGAGAGAGAAATCAGGTTAAAGCAGGTAATGAGAAATTACCTTTACAGTGCATGCACTGCAATAACCCGGCTGTGTCAATCACAAACAAAAGATAAATAATATTGTATGTATGAAGCTATAAATGCTATTTGCACTGCTTACTTGAAGCCTAATATATGAAAGTTTTGTATAGCACGAGGTGTTGTATCTTACAATCATGGGCAAATAAAAATACATTTGACTGAAAACGTTTTTTTAAGGTTTGGATTTTGTGCCCTGTATGAAACATTAATGTCCTTTGCCAGTCACATGCCTGGACATATTCATTTTGGTTTCCGCTTTAAAAAAAGTTAATAGGTATTTTGGGATATAAAGACATACCCCTACAAGTAATATTTCCTTCCAACTCTCCCCTGATGTCACAGCTATGCCTTCCCTGTTTGAAGTCTCCGTCATGAACATGTATCGTAAAACCATCTTAGAAACACAGTAACATTGAATGTACGGACAAGAAATCAGGTTTCTCCAACAGAAATGTGGCTTTTTTTTTTACTAGATTATTATCCTTTACCAAATGAACTTTTCTTTCCTATTTACATGATGTTTAAGACATCAGGTTACTACTAAAAGTTGAGGTTTTCTTAAGTGAATTTACATCGTCAACCTACTTCTGGTGGACGTGATTTCTACTTTACTTGAGCTTGAAGTTATTATTGAAATCTTGAAATCAAATGCGTCTTCTTGGATCATTGTTTATTCAGGAATGTGAAGCGACCACCTGCTTTACATTCCACACTTGGGCTGAACATTCATATTGCCATTATTTTGACAGATATCTTAATTGCGATACGAGACACAATTTTAGTGTGACTAGTCATTTTTGCATTTAATTTTCACTGCAAAAAATATAACAACAAAAAAAAAGATGATGTGATTCTAGCTTCATTTTGTACCAAACAAGCACCTACCTCTGGAGCACCACAGTGCTTTATTTTGGTGTTCTCACACACTTTTTATGTGTATGATTTTAATACTATTGAATGATGAATTGTTCAGCCATATCCGACATGCAATTTTCAGAACCAGTCTAGGGTTTTCAGTGAACTTTTTGCACCACAAGTCTAAAATGGAGGTTGCTTGAATATGATGTTTGCGTGTTTCGTGTGTAAAAATGAGATGCTTCTCATGTGCGCAGTGTAGTTTTGTTTATTGTTGTCAGAGGGCGGACATCACAATCCTCTCCTCACCTTGTTTGTTTAAGATGACTGATTTTATTAATCAAAGAACTGTTGATAATCCACCGCTCCCTGTTAATAATCCACCCAAAAATAAACATCTGTATTTGTGTATGTGACGGAATACAAGGATGCACACACATACACATTTGTGTGTGTGTGTGCACACCTGCTCAGCCAAAAGTAATTGATTGGAAGTTTCTCCAAACTAAGCTCATTTCACACAGCACTGAGCTTTTCCTCCCCGTGGAAGCCACCAAGCTGTCAGTCACCCATAAGCATGTGTGTATTTGTGCATGAGTGACAGTCCATCGTGATGATTGTGTGTGGATGTGTATGAAAGAGAGAGATGAAGTGAGACATGATGAGACATGATATTGACATGCTTACTAGAGCAAAGGAGAGCTGTGAAAAATATTTAATAAGCACCTAGAGACCACTGCTGAATCTGTGTGTGTGTGTGTGTATAAGAGAGGGAGAGAAACAGATGACAGATCAGCACTGCTCTCAGCAGACTTAATAGATAAAAGTCCTTGTGGGCAAAAACTCTCTCAGCTAAAGAGAGGTGTCATACACCTGTCATGGCACGCCTAAATTGATCAAGTTGTGCATGTGTGCGTGCACTTGTGTGTGTGTACCTGATCCAATATATCAGAGAACTGCCACAGTTTGCTGAGCTCTACAAGGTTGAGCCAGGTCATGTCCAAGATCCATTTAGCTGGTTTCTGAGGGCACGCCTTTAGGTCCAGAGATGCACCTCCTGGATGAAATGCGCGAGCACACACACATGAACAGGCAGATCCACTGTGAAAAAATGTTTGTATAAACCAATATATTAAAATGCAAAAATACAAATTGACGAATTGCAAACACAACGTTCAAAAATATACACAAAAGTCATTCTGTGAGTCCATGTTCAGCAGGTCAGAGCTGGCAGATGGTGAAGCTGCATGCATGCAGCAGACTGTCAGGTCTGGCCTTGCCAGTTGCTATAGCCGGCTTTTATCCCTGCGGTGAGGAACACTCCATATCTCTGATTCAGAGAACTGCGACAAAACCAATACATGTGTGAACTTTGATATGAGCTTTATAAAAACAGGAAATAGATGGCAATTTCAGTCTAACTATCAAAGACCCTGGAGTTTGTTTTGATGCGAGCCATAGCTGTGCAACTCTTGTAGCTTCTCTTGCTTTTCCTTTGATATTTGAATGCAGTCTCAGTAGAGACAGATATGCAGTATGTCAGTGTTCATATTGTCTTTCTTTGGCTCCCATCATATCTGATATATATATTCTGGGTACCGACAAACAAATCAGTCTCAAAAGATGAAACATAATAGAATGGTAAATGAAACATAGGTCAGGGATCAAAGAGACAAAGAAAGTTTTCTTCCTGGAAACTTTTACTTTTCCAAATACTACTGCTGACTTTTTAGCAGCTCATCTCTTCAGTAAATAGTCAAGTCTGAAATATACAGTACTTGACTTTGTTTAAGCAACTAATAGCTTCCTAAAACTCTGAAATGTCATATATAAAATCTTTTACTTACTACATATTGAAATAAATAAAATTGCAATTATGTTTCTATATTACTTTTTTCTTTCATTTTTGGAAACGTTTCCCTTCTCTATAGGTTTTCATTACGTTCCATTTACTGTATGTTAGAAAAGTAACAAATAGCCTGCATTATTTTGAAACTTGCTAAGTAATTAATCACAATAAACATCATGCTTGGTTTTACCTGATATAAAGGTTATATTTATTGCTGTGGTGAGGCAGTGGAAAACTCTTCAGGAGTAATCCAAACACATTTCCTTTTTAATGAAAGAAGCTCTTAAATTCATCCTGTTAGTGAATTCAGTGTTAAATATCCTTTTCACACATCTGCAAGTTGTTTTCAGGTTTGATCCACACTTTCACCTGCACTAAACAAGCCACCAAAATTTTGACAAATTAAGCCTGCAGTGTTCACATTTTCCACTTACCTTTAATCAATGTGAGGAACTCCTCATGTTTGACCGTGCTCCTCTGCATGTCGATCTTCAGCGTCAACAGCAAAGTGAAGAGGAACTTGTGCTCCTCATATAGGCCCCGTGCTGCATACTTATAAACCTCAAACGTCATAAACTCTATAATGTTGGCGATGCGTTTGCTGGTGATAGGGCTTTTGGAGGACCTGTTCAAGGAGAATGTCATAGAAGATACCATATAATAAGTTCCAACAAGTTTGCAGCTCTTTAGGCCCTGTGAGCTCCTGCTACAATGTCATATAGTTTAAATTCAATATAAGCTCCTACAAACCAGATATGGACTAGAGATCACAGCATGGACTGCTTAGCCTAACGAACACAGAACATTTTGTTTCTGGTTTACTGACTGTGCTCAGGATGGCACTTAGTAACAGTGAGCTATGCGAAAGCTTCGTCGAGCCATTCAGGACATAAGGACATTGGGAATATTGACATAATTAGTTGTATGGATGGAAAAAAGTAGTTTGAGATGGCAAATGAATGAGTAGCTGGTTCAAGTGGACTGTATTTGATGTATGCTTCAGGCAAATTAAACATTTTGCACAATGCATTAACAGCAAAGGACAAACAAGTTAAAGTGCCAGTGTTCAGCCTTTAGTAACAGCGATGACTCAGTAGCTTCCATCTTTAATATAAGCTGGAAATTATCCCCTGTAGAGTTCAACTGCATGTGTTGCAGAGGATACAAAATAACAATAAGTCTCTCCAACCCTGAACATACAGATCTCACATATGTACTCTAGACAATTATATCAATGGCAAAAGCAAAAGATATATTAATAGGAAAACTTATGACGAGGATCAGGCCATTAATGTCTCATTTGTACATCATCATCATAGCGTGATATTAGATTAAATTATTTTGTTTGGGGTTTGTGTTATTTTGAGCACGAACTACTCACCTTCCCCACATCGCCCCAAAAGCTCCAAATATGTCACAGTCACAGTCATGACTTGTCACATGTGTATGTAGTCATAAATAACATAATAAACCCGTAACAAATGTAGTTTTATTTGCTAATTCAGGAAATAAATTCCACAAAGCTTATTTTTGTTATAAAGGTGTATATATTATAATTAGTGGCTAGAAGTTAGAGCAAACAGAGACATCTAAGAGGCAATTGTGTTCACTTTGAATCTCCCTTTTCTATTAGGTTTGTTATGAAGTTGAAATGCGCTTCATGTATAATTATAACATTTCCGACAACATATGGCAGCATCACTTTCCTGCTGTTACTGTGTGGAAATGTAGAACAACTGCAAAGATAATGGGTAGATAATGATGTTGGGCTACAGATTTAAGAAACCATGCAGTATGAGCTGTCTGAAGTAAATGTAATATTGTTTTACCCTTTTTTATCTGTAATTTGGGAAATCCAAATACTTAAAAGAAATTTATATGAAACATTATGTATGTTTCAACCAACACAAATGTGTAACTATAAAATTATTTTTTTTATGGGCTTGCTTCACACTCAGAAGAGAAATCAATTCATTACAGACAGCTGCAAATGCCAGTGTTCTCACCTTGCCAGAGAAAGGTCAAAAAGTCCCAGGAACTGTCTCAGAGAGGTCTGGTACATGACGTTTACCACACTCATTTCTGTGATCAGGAAGTACAGGATGCTGCCTCTGGTGGCCACTGAAACACAAACAAACACAAAACTTGCAACGGCAATGGCAAAAGACACGTGAGACGTGACTGAGTTCTTACAGGAGGTGTTGACTCTTTGGCCTCTATTCATGGATCAAAAAATGTCTCCTCACATAAATTCCTGGCACATTTTGATAAAAACATTGACTTGCAGAAAAAATAGGTGATGATGATCAAGATGATTTTAAAATGTGTTCCAAGGATAGACGCTTTTTATTATGAACTAAATCTGTCTTAAATGGATGTTTGTGGTAAGCAAATTTTCTCTTGGACAGTGTCCGTGTTTGTCAATGCTTGAGCTGAATTATAACCTGAACATAAAACAGTTCTGTGTGATTCAACCTGAACTTGGCTGAACCTGAAGTAAATTGTAAAAAGTGTAAATTCTGTTTTTCTGCCAGTCGTCATGACTTACCGGGTCGGTACTCCTCTCTGGCAGAATTGATCTGGATCTCGGTCTCTGCAGCAATCTGCAGTTTCTGAGTGACCTCTTCGGCTGTGCGCTTGGTGTTGCCAAGGACAAGAATCAGACTCTCATCATCCACCAGTGAACCCTACAAAGAGACATATTGGCAAGAATAAGTCAGAAAAACTTTTCATTACTAAGGTAATGGAGTTCTGAATTAGAGACATGGCCATAACAGATGTATGTTCTTCTATTATTGTTTCACTGAGTGACCTCATTTATGTATTCTGATTTCTTTCTTCAGAACAAATGTAATGATCAAAGTTTTAATTTACTCTGGATGAGTAAAAAAAAGCATATTCGCCAGCAAATGTCACCAACACTCTGCTTTTCGTACTGTTCTTCTATAAAGTAAAGAAGCAACAGGAATCAGATAAACCAAATTTTATAATTTGGAGGCAACACTGTTCATTACTTCTAAATGTTTGGTGATATATCACAGGTTTAGATATATTTCCTTGCCTGTGTGCTGGTCAGTCGATAGAGGAGGTTGTCCTCTAGTTCCTTCATCTTTCTCTTGTTAGATGTCACATCTTCTAAGAGGTCTGTCCTCTCCTTCTCCAGCTCCTGTTGTAATAAAAAATAGAAGACACACACACAAACACACACACATATAGGCTATAAAGCTTGTAGAATGGTGCCAGAGGAAAGGCTATTGGATGATTACTGGGTTTACCCCTTGGGGAACATGAATTTGATCAGCACGTTAAATGCCTTTTAGATTTTGACATACTGGTGTCATTTTGGCCTGAAAAAAGATTAAAGTAAAGTATATTTACAATTTATCTTGTTATCCTGACCAAATTTTATGGCAGGTTGGTCATTAGTGGATGGACTGACACCTGTCATCCTTTCAATGCTGGCGTTAGCAGGTTAAGAACAGTCCCATTTGACTTCTACTGTCAGACTGACTGATGTTCTGAAATAATTATACTGCTACTGTCGATGTAGATTAAAAGCACATTTTCTTAAAAGCCACAGTTTTTATCAGCTTAGGTCTACATGCTCCTGATATGATTTGCAAAAACAATCTGTAATAGCAGGACAAATATGACTTCTCAGAATAGAATCCACTGAAGACTGAGGAAATAATGCTTTATAAAGAGAGGGGGTAGGCAAAATACCATATCTGGCTTCAGCTACTGCAGTGCAGTGACACTGCCCTGAATGTCAGTCTGACACTCCAGGAGTTAAAGGAGGCTGTACTCGTCTAGTAGCATGAACAAAAAGCTCACTCACCCACAATAAATCCAAAGGAAATGTAGGACTCTTTAATACCATGTGTTACCTCACCCACAAATCTTTGCTTAACTCAACCCACTGCATCATTTCAAAAATGGTAATAAGGGGCTCAGAGCTGAGGGAGCAGGAGGATATGGCTGTGGAAGGCATAAGTTCCACAATGATATGATCTCCAGGCCAGAGAAAAACGGAAAGGAACACAGAATCGCAAAGCACCTAAACCACAGAGGGCTCTTTTGAGGGGGAGGACTTTCCCCTCTAGACTTTCCCCTGAAGCAGACATTTGTGGTAGAGGAATGTGGTCCAGAGCCGTATCAATTTGAACCGTCGGCTCCAGCCCAGTAATGCCTGAGGCCAGAGCTCTCTGGTCTCTATCTGCAATTAAAGAGCTTGGCTCTCTATCATCTCTTTCTCTCTCTCTCTCTTTTTACATAACAACATGTGCAGTACCTCTTTAATATGGTCAAGATAAAAGACTGTGACTTGAAAATCAAGGGACTACAAAGCTTATCTTATCGTACAATTGTGTGTTTTCTGTAGGGGACCCTTTGAATGAGTGTTGCCATTCATAAGAATCATTACAAAACATGGGAGCTGTGACAAAGTGAATGCAAATATCTGAAAAAAATCTTCACACATAATAAGAAACCATGCCCCAAGGAGTGCAATGACTTTCAACCTATGGGCCCCGACCTCTGTATTAATGAGAGTATTGAAGAAAATCATCTCTCACATGCTTTCTCAGTCTGTATAGGATTAACTATACCATACCAGTCTGCATACAAGTGAGAGTGCAGACCTGAAGATGCTGTAGTTACCCTCACGTGCCTGGCTTCAAAACATCTGGATAAACTGAAAATAAAACCAAAACCCAGAGTGCAGTTCATCAACTCGACATTCAACACTATACAGTCGCACATACTGATCTCTAAAATACATCAGCTGGAGATTAGCCCATATTTCATGTACTGGTACTGTTCCTTCCTCAGCAACAGACAACACCTGGGGAGGGCCAATAACACCTACTTCCCCCTGGACAGTGTGCTGTCCTGGATCTATCATGTGGACTTCATCAGACAGAGGATTTACTTTTTTTTTAAGAGACTCAGGTCTTTTGCAGCCAGCAAGGAAATCCATACTCTATTCTTCTGCTCCACCTTAAAAAGCACCCTGTGGGACAGATGCTCAGTCTGGTGTGGTGGCCTGTCAGTCCGACTGAAAAAAGCCAGGATTGTAGGGCTCCTGCGGATCTGCTCCGAGATGGTGAGTCTCTTTGCGGAAAAATTCTCCCCAAACATCTGCACTAAGCATTCCCTCAGACTGGCTGACAAATGATCCTGGATACTTCTGAGGTCCTGTATGAGGAGGACCATATTCGGCCCTCTGGGAGATGCTTTACACACACGCACACACACTCACACAGTGATCTTATGCGTGTATGCGAGTGCTTGTCAGACAATGTTCTTTTGTCTTGTTGATGATTGTTGGAGCATTCGATGCCATCTTATCTGAACTGAACAATGCTGCTGGGCTTGTACATTCCAAATGAAACTGAAGACGCAGGTTTTACTTTGTGGTATCATTATTATTAAATCCATATTTGGTACAGAGAAAACAAGCCACTTTTTCCATCTATGATAAATCCTTCAGCTGATGATCAGCCATTACTGGGAGTATAATGGCCTTCATAGAGTAGCACCAGGCTTTTCACAGTCACAATCAATGCATCCTCTGCATTGGGAGAATTTTTCATGCATTTCTATTGGGCAGAACAAATGAATTATGTCCCTGACAGTTAAGATGCATGTGTCTTTGTGTGTACATTTGGCACTTATGCTTATGTACACTCTTTTTGGTTGTTTGGCTGTTTCCTCACACTGTCTGTGTCTGAGGGCTGTAATGATTGCCATGTT
This sequence comes from Pempheris klunzingeri, assembly GCF_042242105.1. Taxonomy (NCBI): domain Eukaryota; kingdom Metazoa; phylum Chordata; class Actinopteri; order Acropomatiformes; family Pempheridae; genus Pempheris; species Pempheris klunzingeri. The sequence continues at coordinate 10,355,935 of NC_092019.1, read as the reverse complement.
CTATATTCAAAAGGTGATAATAGCCTCCCTCCTTGTATTGTCACACAGTAAGTGTTTGCTAGAGAGAGAAAATGAGATACGCAGTAGGGGCAGATGTTTGGGACCTGCATTTAAATGGTCTATTCAAGGAAAGACCTAAGCAATTTGCATCAAGCTGGGGGTACATCCTTTCTGTAGAAACATACTAAAATTTAAACAAACTAATTGACATTGATGTTAGAGTGCAGCACAAATTAATTTAAATATGCAGCTGAAATATATGGACAGTGGCTATAATGGCCGCCAACTCTACCTGTTTTTCTGTGAGGATGACTCTTCCGAGCAGCTGGTCCTCTAGGCCTCTCATGGTGACTGTGAAGTCGATGATGGAGGTGCGGGCACTGATCTCAGGGGTGTAAGCCGGGTTAGGTAGCTTGGTGGTCACATACAGCCTGAAACCCTTCATCACATCTACCTCTTTGTCACCCAGTTTAACCTGCAAAAAGGAAGATAGAGTGAGGGAAAGACACATCCTCATTATCCAGCAATACAGACACAAAATAAAGATCACAAAGTTGGCATCACAAAATACCTGTACACAGGCAGAAGTATCAAAAGTAAATCTACAGGGTGAAACAAGTTGTGCTGATTATTCAGGCAAAACACTTCACAAAGAAAACTTAACACAAAGTCACACATTTGTCACGACAGCAACTAATTTAAGCAGATGCCTTTGAAAATATATGAAAAGGCCAAACTGACAAATGTGATAAAGGTATCTTGCTGTCAGTGAACATATCTGCATACAGCTGCTCAGAAACATTTCCTATCTGTCTATATGTGTGTGTATAAGTGTGTACATGTGCATGCATGCATGCTTGTGTTTGCTCTGATCAGCATTTAATTACTCATGGCAGTATAACTTCTAATTATCCATCTGCTGGTTTGTCCCTGGAGCTGTCGGCCCCAGACACCTTCACTTCCTGCTCACACCAGGATATTAATAGAAATTAAAGCGTTTCAGGAGAGGGTAGGAGGGAGAGTGTAGACTAATCGGGCCTCTCATTAGGTAGCCGAAAGACCTCTAGTTGAATGTGTCTGCGTGTACCACATGCTCACTTACAATCACCATAGGGTGTGTGTACATATTTTCCTGCAGTTGTATAGTATATCTGATGTGTGTGTGTGTGTGAGTGCAGACAAGTGAGTCTGATGCATGTGTGATACGGAGGAAGGCAGGTGCAGTGTCAGCTGCTGAATAACCAGCATCAGCCTGAGCTAGGGGTTGAGAGGCGATAATGAAAGAGAGAGACAAATGCCTAAGTGCAGACTTTTACTCTGCCTTTTTCTTGCAAACACATGTGTTTTAGTTGTGCTTTAGGGGTTAAGGTTAAGGTAAGGGGCTGGGGAATGTGTTATGTCAGTGATGGTCCTCACACGTACAAGTACAAGTGCATGTGTGTGGGTGAGAAGGGTGGCAGTGAGAAATGTAAAAAGACATTGTTGTGATGTACAGTACAACAAGTGAAGTTCATGGTTATCTGGATGACAAGACTTTGCAAACTTCGACTTACCTCTCAGTTGCATTTTGTGTAATCTTTATGAGCAACGTACAAAAGATACATTTATGTGTGCAATAAAAATGCTTTTTCAAAAGATTAAAATCAATTTATTTGCAGAGAGGCCAATTTAGACTACTCGCATAATTCTATACTTCCTGTAATACCCAGAATTCATACCCAAAGCCTGGTTCAGGGCAGTCTTTGTATCTAATAAAATGCAAAATGCAAACCATTCAAACCATGCTCTGCTATTTTCAAAATCTAACTCCAACGGCACATTACAGGAAATTAGGATGCGGAGACAGAGAGTGGTCTATTGTACACTGTCCAGCCACAAATGAAAAGAGCAAAAGCAAACTAGCAAATCTAACAGAGTGGAGGCACAATATCTCCTGGTTATACAACATAGAATTTCACTTCCCATCAACAGGAAATTTAGTTTCTTGAAGCCAGTGAGACCCTCTATACAAGTACATTGTAATTTTGTTTAATGAGACAGACTCTCATTGTGAACTCATTCATTAGACTCGCCAGAGTAGAAATCTGCTTGAACGTGATTAGATATTAAATGCAGGATCATGTTTGTTCAATAGATTTCATTTGCTAGTTAAATGACCACACTAATGTGGATATTTAGGGCCTGATTTGGTTTTCCTGGATATTTGAATATTATTCTCCTCTCACATGGTGCTACTAAAAAAAAATACAGCACAGCTACTTGAAGAAAGCCGGAAACACACTGCATACTTCAATAGTATTGCGTGACCACTTACCCCTTCACTAAATCACCTGCACAACTTTAGTCTTTCATTGATATCACTGATCCCGCTGACAGCATTAACTTCAGCAATTCAGGTTGAATGAGTTGAATTAATATGACAACACAAAGTCCTTTTGACATGTCTGATATTTCACAGTCTCAATGTAAGAGACAAAAGTAAATCCTTGAGTATTGTGGTTAATTTGGAAAGGGAGAATTTAAATGGTTAGTGACACTTCGCCCCAAACAAAGGAAACAAGCGCAAAGTCAAAAAATTGTGTTTGAACACTTAGCTTTGGTCTGGGTATAATTTGTGAAATTTGATTCTGGGCTATTGTGCGTTTTAAAAAGACTGAAGTTGTGCATTTTTGTCAATATATATTTGTCTGTGCAGGTAGAATTTACCTCTGCACAGTCACTTGCTCTGTGTACAATAAAACATTTCTCTCTGTGAGTGACCATGCCACACCGAACACACTGTAATCTGTCCCCAGACAATTCATGTGATTTGGAACAGTTGCTCCAGCTGGCATGGTAGGAGAAATCAAAGACTTTCTCCACCTCCAGCCAGCGCTACCCATGTTGTGCAGTGTCAGTGACTGGGCTTGTTTTCCCCTGTCTGCACTAATCAGCCTGTGCCGGTACAAGTGTGACAGCTGGCATGGCAAGTGGGACCAGCCCAAGTCCCATCACGCCTCCAATCAGTGATGGGAATACACCTACTTATTTCACACACACAAAAGCAAAAAAAAAAAATCGGAGAGACATTATGGTCTCAGGAGGGTTATTTCTACCACGTTACCTTATAGGTGGAGCCAGTTTTGATGAAGTTTTTTTCAAGGATGTTGTCGAGTGCAGGGTCTAACTCCTCCCCTACATCCTCGATCAAGAGGGGGCGCCCAAGAGATAAACTGTCCTCCAGGTGGTTCTTGAAGTACTTATGATTCAGTGAAGTGATCTGGGATCAGAATATGAGACCTTGATTAATATATGAGCATAAAAAATTGTGTGACACAGACATGTAATGCATTTACAGCTGGAAGCATTCCCCCTTTGAAGAGTTCCTTCATCAGTGGTCAGCTATGACAGTGCCCAATGTCCACATTGGACATTTCTATTGTTAATCTGGTTTTATCCTCTCTGTAACAGAGAACATTTTTTTTGATTTTGTCATTTCAGTCGTTGCCTCACCAACTGACCTCAGGAATGAAGACATTGTGAACAACAGAATGATGAGCAAAATTACAAGTCAGACAGTGAGAAGCATCAGATTCAGTCAAATGAAGGAAACACACGTTTGACATCTTCCTCATTTTCCCTGAGCTACAATAGCCAATCTCTGTCTGGGGAAAGTGTCAAGTCAAACTAATAGCAAATCACTTTTTAAGATGAGCCATTTTTGGAAAAACCTATGAGAATAAATGCAGATGTTTTGATAAGGTCACTTGTGGAAAAGGTTTAAATCTACTGCTTGGGAAAACACATATTCAGGACATTCATAACAGGATTGCAGAATGCATTCACTCAGCTCAGAGATTGCCCCTAACAGGGCTAGTGACCTTGGCTGATCTTATTATTCCTGTAGAATTCTGCAGTACTTTTTCGAGGCTTTGTATTAAAGGAAAAGCATGTTGGACGATGAAAAGAATTTGAGGGCAAACGGTACACTGCAGAAGCTGAGCATTTGCAGCTATTATTTCACACAATGTAAAGATCTTGGAGGCTGCTAAAAAGAGTAATGACATTAAAATACTGACATTAGGTAGTCGTAGTCGAGTTTATCATTTCTGAACCACTAATTGTTTTAATTTTTGGCATTGTTGTATTATTAGATAATTACAGAATACTGACAGGAAAAACATCAACGTGACACACTGCATGCCAGCAGTGGGTTTTGAATATCACATATGTGACGCCTTGTTTTTCTTGTATAATGCTAATAAAAGGTTCATCCTATTCGTGAACAAAAAAATGTACCAGCCAACACAGGTCACACATTTAAAGCCAAGATATAAATGAAAACAAATGTCGAACCTGCAGCTCATTCCTGGCCTCTCTGTTCTTGATCCAGATTTTCCCCTGTGTCTGGGGATCAATAAGGAGGGGGAAGCGGGCGGCTTTGGCGACAATGATGCCATTCTGAATGGACAGGTCATCATTGGGGAGCCCCTATAAGATGTAAAGCAAATCACTGGTTAAATTTAATACTGATGTGTATTTGAGCAAATACCACCTAATCCATTAAATAATGCTTTTATTTCAAATATTCTATTTCATTTTACTAATTTTGTTTTACTATCCAGAATCTTATTTAATAGCAACAAATGTTTAAATGATACCTACATTTATCCTACAAAGACAGATGTTCAGCATTAATAGTTCAATAATTACTACAGCAAGGCAACTACAATATGAAAGAGGCCTGACATTCTGGGTTGTTAAAAAGAACATGCAAATCCTATCTACTTCCCACCTATCCTAAAAACTAGATAAACAACATACAGTATGCTATTATCTCATACTGTATATACTGCATCAGCACTGCACTGCAGCAGTCGATTTGGTTGGCAGTAGTTACCAGACTTGATCACTGACCTGTAGGTTCCACTCACTAACAGTGGGAGCATCAATGAGCAGCTCAGTCAGATTGAGGTTGTTGCCAAACGGGATGCGACGCTGCTTCAACTCCCGCTGCCAGTCGCTCAGCAGAAGGTTACGAAACTCCTGATTGAAGGGGCCGGAGTAAGAGAGGAATGCTGTGGCCAGAAGAATGTCACCTGAAACAAGAAGACAAAAGTGTTATGTGTGCATGTAGCAAAATACTGATTATGTGTAACTCTTATCAAATGTAAAGTGTATGCAAGTGTGTCAAGTCAAATGGAAAGAATTTTATGACATTGTTGTCATTAGTAATATTAGTATGCATTAACGGCATTATGTATTATCAAAAATAAGTTGCTCTTCAATTGCACAAAAATGGTGCAAATTCATCTAATTCAATCACAAATCACACAAACAAATCTGTTTTTCATCAGAGAGCAATAATTAATTATTGTTAAATTGCAGAGACATTTCTCGGATGCCATAGTTTTTTGTATAACGTTTGAGGTTTTGAAGCCTGCTTTGCAACCTACCAACAAGGCGTTTGGTTTGGGCAGCAAACTCTTTGCTCTGCTCTGTCCATCTCTCCTTCTCACCAGCAAGACCACTGATGAGACTGGACGCTGTCTGCATCTTGTGTCTGCAGCGCTCAGCATCCTCCAGCAGTGTCTGATGGGAAGGGAGGGCAGACAAAAACAGGTCAGTAGGTTGATGTGTCTGTTTGGCCTCTCTGTCTGTCTTTCCAACTGTCTCTTCATCAACCCATCCTTCCAACCCTCAACCATTTACTGTGTGTGTATTTACAGTAAACCAGTTTCAAATATTCTCATATGAGAAAAGAGTGCAAGTTATCAGTATTGAAACAATCAAGTACTTTGTGATTTGATATACTGTCTACACTTATGATGAACCGATGAAGCTGATGGCAAATATGCTTTCATGTTCCTCTTTATCACTGAGTGGGTTTCCTCCTGGGCACCACAGGTCAAAGACACGTGGGTTAGGTTTACTTTTAACTCTGAAATGACGTAGGTGTGAATGTTGCCTGTCTATATGTGTTAGCCCAGTGGCAGGCATCTGCCTGTTGCCTAAGGCATGGTGGGTAAGAGTAAGGTTTGCATAGGCTCTGGATCCCTGCAACCCCCAATGGATGGATTGTTGTGTTTGCATTTTCTTGTCAGTATGCTCAGTATTTAGAATTAATTATTATTAAAATGTAGCTTTCCTTTTTAAAAATATAAGAGGTCAACAGTTCCTTTAATCCACTTGTCAAGATTATCTCTTCATCAGCTGCTCACAGGCATTAATGAGGCTGTTTACCCAATAGAACTAATGTCTGTTTCATCAATACAGACTGTCTGGTATAGGCATTCTCTTAATTAAGAAGCATATCAAAGTCAACAGCAATCGTCTGAGCCTCAAACACTTCTGTAGCCAGGCCTTCAATCTGCTTTTGGCCCCTGGAGATGAAGAGCTCTGTGTCTTAATCACAAAATTATAAAAAGACTCAACTTGGGCTGTCCAGATTTCCTAATCAGCAAGTGTTGATGCACATACTGTTCCATTTACATGCTGTTTTTTTATCGCAGAACAGAGAGTACTGATAATAAAACACACACACACACACACACACACACACAATTAACAGTGTACTGAATGCTGACAAATACTGTGATCTGATAATAATGGTGGTAAAACATGAATAGAAACTTAAGGCTTAGTACACTTTTTAAACTTTTCTGCACAACAAAGTTATAAAAAGGAACAAGAGGCACAAAATAAGATTAGGAAATATATACAATTAAAGATACTAATTATAGACGTAATTTAGGTGAAGTTAGGTAATCTGACATAATTGATCATCACTTTTCAGCCTGTGTTTAAGGATGAAGAAACGTAATGTTGCTGTGAAAACACATGAGTGAGCTGAGACGGGCAACGAAATCTCACTGTTCCAGGAAATTATGAACTGAGCACAAAAACAGCTGTGACAGCCAAATTAATTCAAGCCATCATACGGAACAGCAAGTTAATTAATGAAAAAAATGGGATCACCACTTTGGATCCTGGCTAAGTGGTGCAATGTCATGTGCCATTAACTTTCTGCTAGGCAGATTTAATATTGTAATTCCCTATAATTTAGGTCGTGTTCAACAGCACATAATTTTGACGCAAAATAAGGCACAAGGTGCAAAGGGGTTGTGTTCAGTTCCTTAAATAATCATAAGTGCATTTTGGGCATAACATGAATTGAACCAGTCGAAGAAATATCTCCCATTCCTTAAAAAGCCAGGTCCGCCAAACATCTGGTGCATTGCTATTTAAGTGACAGCTTCCATAAGTTGAAGAAGTGAGAGTTTTCTGCTAAGGAGACAGATCTGCTCGTGCGTGACCACACCAGCGGACTCTATGCCTCCTCCATGTCCCAATTCTCTGTCCTATCAACAACTCCATGTGACTGCATATAAGCTAATGCACCAATATCTAACTGAGGAGGAGGATCGGTACACTGCCACTGACATAATTATCTGATGTTCCTTAATAAGCCTTATAAGAGAAAACATCAAAAATGTCACATATTTTTGAAAGTAGCTCATGTCTCAAGTATTTGTCACAGTTCTCAAATAAAGGATATACCTTAGATAATTCACTTCGTATCTGCTTTGTGTCACATGATTTAGTTGTTGCAGTTGTTACAAACTGCTCAATTTTTTGTGTGGCAAACTAATTCATATCTGTGTTTCAAGAAAGTAGGTAAAGCTATTGACCTGTTTCTCCATCATGGCCTTCTCATACTCCCCCTGCACCACATCCAGCTCTGCCTGCTTGGCATCCAGCTCAGCCTGAGCCTTCTGAAGGTCCACATTAGCTATGGCCAGACGATTCTGCTGCACTGCCAAGTTAGCCTGAAAAAGAAAACAAAGACACAGAGGGATCTGTGATGTCTGGTTTGCGCATACGGGACAAAGCCTACAGCGGTCGTGGATAGTTCTCTAGAGAGACGGCTATAAAAGGGACAGAGAAAAGATAGAGGAAGAAAAGGACGAAGATAAAGAGGATTTGACAGAAAAATAGAGAGGGTAGGAGCGAGTGTTTTATTAGGAAGAGGGATGCAGGCAGTTCACTCAGTTTTTGCATTGAATTTAAAGAATGGTTAGGGACAAGAGTGTTAAGACGAGACATGTGACAGGTGTAGATGCAGAGACTTGGAGATTTGCAAGAGGTAATGGGAGAGATGGAGAGAAACTGAAAATAAATACAAATGGGAGGGGGTGACGAGAAGGGCAAGGGAGGAGGAAAGGGAGCCTGGGAACTATAAAGGAAAAGCAGAGGATATTTTGTGGATAGAGCGGGGACTGTGGAGAAAGCATTGCAAGAGGGTGAGAGACAGAGATTTAGAGAAACGAACAAACTTGTGTGCATCTACGTAGTTTGTTTGGGTGGACTGGGGAAGAGGAGGTCTGGAGCATTCATTTAATATTTATTAACATCTGAGAGGACCGTCCCTGGCTGTCTTTCTGCCTGCCTGCCTGCCTGCCTGCCTGTCTGTCTGTCTGTCTGTCTGTCTGACTGTATCTCTCTCTGACAGTCTGGCTTTCTCAGGGAAGCCACCACTGAGCTGGAAACAAGGAAATCAATTTTGACCAGGCTGCGTTCCACACTAAAGCAAAAGGTCAGAATCAAAGAGGGGACATGGAGTTCTCAAGGAAATTGTACAGAATAAGAGAAAAAACAGAATGTATGTGAAGGAGAAAGATGGAGAATATGAGAGAATGAGAAGACAGAGGGAGAATGACAGCGAGAGAAGGGATAAAGGAAAGATGTGGGTGTTACATTGTTAGTGTTACATGTAATTCTGCTCCTCACCTATATGTCATCACCACACTTTGTAAGGTTGAATTGATTACCCTTAATCATAGAATAACAATGTATACAATGTAAATTCCCAAAGGTGATGTGAGCTGGAAAATGAGCCTCTTCAGCAAATCTGACTTCACAAGGTAATCCTGGAAATTGGAAGACCTCTAAAGAAAGATCTAATCTGAGTTGAAATGAACTTGAAATATGAGTGTTACTTTTTCAAAGCGTGCCAGTGTCTACTTGCTACTTGTTTGACTGACTCAGATATACAACCAGGTGGATACAAATGCAAGGCACTGAGCAGAGGAATCTCCAAAGATAAGTTTCAGTAAATCAGACGGCTGACCTTGGCGTAATTTATTGAGACGGCTGTCCAATAATTCAATTTGGACCCACCAAAAGTCCATCTACATCTTTATCAAAGTATATAGCATAAAGTATGTAGACAGACACATATTTAAAAGTGACCCTCACATTGCCATTCCATTGGAAACACCACCTAGATATTTTCATGAGCGCTTTTCCAATTTAACTAAAACTCGACAAAAAAACATTGGACGAGGTTGACTAATTATGATAAAAACCTAATTAGGACATTTGACACAAGAATAAGACTAAGACAATAATAAAAGAATATCTGATAAATTCAACACTGCAGTGAACACAAACCAAAAGTATTACAGAGCTGTTAAATGATACTCAAACATCAGACACCCACAAATTGCACTGGCAAGAAGACAAATGAGGAACAAAAAAAGAACATGAGACATTTGCATGAAATCAGTGGGTTTAGGAAGCAGGTGTGTGTGTGTGTGTGTGTGTGTGTGTGTGTGTGTGTGTGTCATGCTTTATTAATCAAGGATTTTGTGTGGAGAGTTATAAGCTATGCACCATTCTGCTGAGTGTATGGAAATATCAATTCCTTAAGACAGATGAAAAAGAAAGACAAGCTGCTGATGCAAAGCAATTAGTGTGGCTTTAATGTAACAAAAGATAAGCCAGTCTCTTAGATCTAATCCCTTACTGTGGATAAATAAGTCTCATCTCATTTCATCTCATCTCAACATCTTATTTGATTTTGTTGTAGAAAGGCAAAAGGATACTACACACCAGTTCCACTGAACATACAAGCCACTGACCAAAGCTTTGCATAAAGATGACTAGGTTATTATCTTCAAATAAGTCTTCTGATGTTCACTCACATACAACAACCAAACTCATATTTTACTCTATAGGGGGTGATTTAAATTGCCGGATAATAAGTAATATGTTCTTTCAGATTTGATTATTATCTCTTTCAGGATTATGCTTTCTGACTGGTTCAGTGAGTTCCATGAACAAGCCATGAACAAGTCTGCTTGGTGAAATGAACTTTATGGTTTGTACTAAAATTAAATCAAATTCAAAATAGGCCCTGGGAACTTTACTTGAGAGTCAAATTTATAATTGTTATCTTAGTATGCTCGTGGATAAAAGCCTGATTCTTTTTCTGTCTGTCTAAAATTTTTGGGGCACTTCTGTAGGCTACACCATCAGCAAATTGTCGCTGTCAAAATGTGGGACTGCGTATAAATCCTTATCATATCAGAGACAGCGTGTGTTGTTTCTGGAGCCAGGGGCTTTTCTACAGAAAGACAACCGTTCTCCTCCACTGTAAGTGTTCCTTAGTCATCAGAGTGGAAGACTCCATGGACTCAGGGAGTGTGTGTGCAAGGGTGTGTGTTAGTGTGCACTGGTGTTATATGTGTTGGTTGAGATGATAATGACAGGCGCATCACAATGTGTGAAATTGAAGAGGCTGACATGTGTCTATTTGTGGACTGGTGAAATAAATTGTTTGTGTCCACACAACTGGAAGAGAGCTTGACGTATTTTCAGTCTTTAGATTCTGTTCATCGTCACACACTGTCTACAAACAGTAATGTTTGACCCCTCTGCTTGGGATCCACTGTGCGGGATCTACTACACTGTATGTTACCTTCAAGGGTAGGACCTCCTTGTTGATGGAGAAGAAAGAGGCCATAGCTTTTGTCCAGGACGCAAGGCCAGCCACATTGCCACAAACCCTCTTTGCTGTTTCAATGTTGTAGTCGGGCATGTCAAAATAAGGCTGCAGCAGCTCCACCATTTCCTCATTAATGGTGTCTTTGGGGAATTGCTGCAAGGGAGAGAGATAGAGAGGTAAAAAATGTTGATGAGAGGGGGGAATGTGGAGGATGCTTTGAATGACGAGACTCATTTCAGTCAGTATGCAAAGAATACAAATATTTTCCAGACATATGACATTCTGCCTCTTAAAAACAAATAATGTAAAACTATGTGAAATTAGAGAAAAAGGAGAAAAAATGATAAATGGAGCTGTGGGGAAAAGGGAAAGACAGATACAAACTGACACACACCTGTGCAGCATTTGCAGCAAGTTAAAACATAATACATGATACTTTACACTAGGATATTATTCGAGACTTCGGTATATACCCACTGGCATAAGGTTACTATACTCGACTTTTTCTGATTTAAATTTACAACAAAAGACAATGCCAATTTTTTTTTAATGGAAGAGCAGGAACATTGTTCTGGTCCATCAGTAAATGTGTGCACAAACGTTTTACCTTTTTTAAAGTTCAATATCGGAAACAATTATTTAGGCCACCAAGGATATCTCCCAATCTCCAGTGTGACGATTGTCAACTTCGGTTTTCACCAACACCACCAGAGAGAGCAGCGAGAGGAATGCAACATCTATCCCTTACGTCAATTTTAACTGTATGAATCTGATATTAGTGAGCATACCTGCAGGCTGCCCATGAAGTTTCCAGCTGTCATGAGTTTTAGAGACTCCTGCCATGACGGCGTGTTGCAATTCTTCTCTGGGTCCATCTTCACTGTGTTGACCCGCCTTTGGAAGAGCAGCAGCACGCAATCCATGATCCGCATGATGAGGTGAGGGGGGCGACCGAGTGTTCGTACAGTAGCAATGTCTGACGGCTTGATCGTCTGAGTGGGTACAGAGAACAAAATATATAGGGGGGAAAAATTTTGACGATATCTGAAGGCTTCATGATGCTGATGCTGATACATGACAACATGTGTTAACATTCGTCACGTTTTAAAACGCTTTTTACAGCAAAGTTAGAACACTGTAACCAACAAAACAGGGAGAGCAAGTACACTTGTCCATTCTATACATATATATATACATTTGATCTTTCACGATAAACCAATTGTTAGAATGTCATTTAAGGTACTGAATTGTCATATGGCACTTAATTTTACAGTTTATTTACTATCTGTGCCCATATGTACACATAGGAGGACATGAAATTAATGGGGCGTGGGTCAGTAGATAAACATACACAAGGTACGCTATAAAAGGTAAGTGGAGAGACAATCAACTGAGGTGAGCAGAAAATACACAGTAATTTGCTTTTCATTACATCTCTCTATGATAGGACATATAAAAGAAATTGTGAACAATACTGGAGTTTGATGATATAAAGCAGAGGAGGTGTGCAGAGGAAATACAACGAGAGGCAGCGTGAAGGAGAGATAGAGGGAGAGAAAGCATGAAGGCTTAAGTATTAACTCCAACAGAGTTCTGCGGAGAGTGACAGAGAATTACTTCAAGGGACTGATTAAAATGAAAGACAGCAGGAGAGTAAAGAAAATGTCCCAGTGAGAATTGTTTGGCTGCTCCTTCCTGCCCCCTGCCCGCTCATCTCGTCTCATCTCTTCTCCTTTTTGCACTTTGCACGCTTCTGCTCTCTCCTCCCTTCTCCATTTCCACTGTGTTTCATGAGCCCAAATGTGGTGTGAATCTCTCACCAGAGTCAACCAGCAAACAGTTTTGTTTCCACTTCCACTGTCATTCATTTCTCTCCTCTTCTTTCCTCTCCAATGCTCCTCTCTCTTTAGTTTTACAAAATCCTACGTACTAAACAAAAAGTATATTTATTGTGGGTCATCTTGGTTGATCACAAATAACCAATCAGCTTTGTGCAGGTTCCTCTGTAAGGCCGCTATTAAAACTGTATTCTTTTTCTTGACCTAATTGCCAATTTCTACACCTATTCCCTGATGTCCAACCTTTGAATTTTACATGTTGCACTATATCACACATCATCATTATTCTTTGGTCTGAGCTCAGTTAACTAATGTAATGGTATTACTACTCTATATAAAAGGTACATGGTCCTTTAGACAAGTCAAAATTGGACCTACATTGTGAAACCTTGATAGCCTTTTCGTACAATGTTCTCACTGAGCAGAGCAAGACTGATTGACAGCAATCCAAACTGGCCTATGTTTATGCTTAGCCCAATAAGTCTAGGCAGGCTAGGATGGACTACAGTCTTTGACCTGAATAAATTGGTTAAGGCAAATATTTGGAATTTAAGTGAACAAACTGTTCACTTAGTAGTTTCATATCAACCAGGGATGTCAAGTTGATGTCAAATTGAAAATGACCTTAATGGTTGTCATGTTACATCGTGGTGTGAATGACCCAGTGAGGTTCATATTGTAGCCAATGCTTCACTCACTCAAACTCAACCAGGAGGCATGAGGAGGCCTCTTCAATGACCATCAAATGTCTTTAGTTCTGCAACATCAGTCCAGACGTGTGCATGACAGATCTTTAAAACCCTCTTTTAAAGATACTTGAAAAATATATGATGTTAATGTATGATCATCAGTCCAAACAGATTGCCGAAGGGTTTCCTGTTTAGAAACGCAAGTTTTCCATCTGCAGCAGCAAGATGAAAATTCTAATCAGGGACCTGCCATAGGAGATCTGTATGCAACCATCTACCCAGGAGGAAAGCTTTAATTACAACACAGCTCTAGGCCCCAGAGCACCATGCTAACTTTAGAGGCACACACTGTTACACACATGCATACACCAGGGTGGGAAGGCTGTAGGCCAGACCTGCATGCAGCTACACACAGCAAGTCACAGAGAGCTCAGAGTGGCACCCTGAAGCAGCAGAAAATGAGAGAGCAGGAAAAATAGTGGTGGGGGAGACATTAAGCCACACAGAGGAGAGCAACAGACTGCTCCAACACACAGTTTACTGACAATTTTTAACCCTCAGGCTATGTTTTAGGGCAAACTTCTGGTTGGATAAACAGGATAAAGGAAATAGCAGAGAATGTAATGAGGAGCAGCACTGCATGATACAGTAGGCTAGATGAAACTGGTCAATGTCAGTAGAAGAGAACAAAAACTTTGCAACCAAACACTTTACATGGTTGCAAACCCATCAGGGGTGAAAAGGCCTGAAATGGTTTGTACCACTATCGCCCCAGAGAGGAAGAAACTGAAGGACATGTCTCTATTTCCCTCCTTTTCCCCCAACTGCCCATCAGTCATCATTTGACACATTTTTTTAACAATTCAGTGGTTTTCATTTAATTCCCTGCAGAGCCATGCAGCAAAAGCACGCAATGCTTTGTAGACAAACAGAGGACTTTTAAATTCAACTCTATAAGTAACTGGGAACCAGTAAAGTGATGCAGGAACTGAGGTAACAATAGTTTTGTTAACAGGAGAAAATCTCATCTCATCTCAAGATGAGAGAACAGAATTGGTATAAAATACTTTGTGTGGGCAGTTCCTCTTTCTTGACCTCTGGACTCACATCTGTCCAACTGAGAGAAATACAGTTGAGACGACACCTGGGGACCATATTTTTAACATTTCTGTCCCATACCTGCAGTGCAGCCTCTGCTTCCTCAAGAGCTGGCCGGGCGGCTTCAAGTTTCTCCTCAGCGATGGCCTTGTCAGCTGAGATGCTGTCTACAATGGCCTGGGCCTTGTCCTTCACCTTCTGCACCTCAACCTTCACTCGCTCTGCTGCCTGGGCCTTTACTGTCACTTCCTTCAGCACCTGGGTGGATGTACAAGAACATAGTTTTCATCTCAATTTATATCCCTTATGTAATATAAACAAACCTTGCCTGAAACCCACCATATCAGCCTTGTCATTGGCAACCTGTAGCTCCTTTTCTTTCACCTCCAGCTCCTTGCTGAGTGCTGCTACTGACTCGGATGCCTCCTTCAGTTTCTGAAGACCAGTGTTCATCCTAAACAGCAGAAATTTTAAACATAATACTTGCTATTGTACTTATTGTATCTTACTATTGTGCATCTGCTCAGCTACACCTGGGGTCCTGTTTGCTATAAATATTCAAATTCTTTCATGATTAACTAAATGGCATTCTGACAGAATTTTTGGTCCACTGGGCACCAGGTAGTGAAAATACTTGTTCATGATTTAACAGCTAACAAACTTTTTTTTAAAATGTCATGATCCCTTCAACAGGAGCCAATAAATCTTCGGGTGCTTGGGGATAGCTGATAAGCAGACATGAGTTCAATATCATAGAAAGAGAAGCATAGAAATGTTATGTTGTTCCAGATCTGGCATGTCTTGTAATGCCGTACTCTCAAAAAAGACTGACTAACTGATGGTTCAGGGCTGGCCCTTTTGCCGACAGCTTACTTCATGAGGATGTGTCCTGATCATCCATCAGTGTCAATGCCATGAGTCTGTTTACCTGTTGGCCAGGGTCTGGAGTTCAGACTTCTTCTCTTTATAGATGGACTTGTAGCCCTGAATGAAGGACAGGTAGGACTTGGGTGTGATGTGGGTGGACCGTCGATATCTAGAATCAAAGTACATTAGGTCAAGTTCATGTCATATTACAAAGTAGGAGAATCATTTAGCCTTTAATATACATTTGGTAGAACCTTTATTTACCCAATAAATCATACTCAATATTACTTTTGTGGTGAAAGTCCCCCCAGAGAAATACATATGAAGACACATTTTTGGGATGTATTTTGTAAGGACATCTTCATCTACATGTTGAGTTTGAAGGTTGGATTGCTGCCTTAAGTAGACATAGGGGGAAGGTCTGTTTATAAAAATCTGTACCTCTGGAAGTAGTCCACACACTTCTCTGCCACACCATCCTGGAAGGAGCCCATGCACTGGACTACCTCATTTTTAACCTGGGGTGAGCAGTCGATGTCATACACTGAAAGGAAGTGCTCTGAAACTGAAGGACAGAAAGACAGAAAGAGAGCATATTTAAGTGGACAAAAAAACTCAGAGAGAGGAAACTCAAAAGCCAGATTGAGAATTGCAAATGTAAACATATTCAAACCTCTTTGCTGCTCAATAGTCTGACATTCTGTAAGGAATTCAAATCGACTGTTTGCCAAGCAGGAATGACCATGTAACTGCCAGGGACATTATGGATTATAGGTTACATGTGTTACCTTAAAATTTGTGTCATTATTCTGACTGGTTCACAAAACATGAAATGGACATTCAGAAACAGAAGGGAAGAGACAGAGGATAGATAATTGGAAAATATTGACATTTTTCTCAATTCATTTTCTAAGCACAATCATGCTAACAATGGCTGGAGATTGTTTTTCAGGACAAAATGAGATTTGAAATAGCTGAGAGAATTACAATTGAATATACTGTACTTTATATGAGTGTGAAAAACTTAATTACGATCATTCCAAGGCACAGTCATAGTAGAGATTAATGATAGACAGCTAGCAAATAGACTACAGATAGACAGCTGTAGTCATGCTGCTGGGACCTGCCATTTCCTCATCTAACAAAATCAATTTGAAAAGTTCAAATTGAAAAGTTCAAAGTTCAATTTGAAGAGTTCAAATTGATTTTGTTAGATGTTCTGACATTAAGCTCACGGATTCTTGAGAGTGTTTTTAGAGTACTGTCAGATTTTACAGCACTGTAAAAAATAACAGCAGTCACTCTGAATGAAAGCTAGAGAACAGGGATGTATGCATATTAAAAAAAAAGGTAGCATTAGATCATATCAACAACAAAATTAAAATTAAATGTGAAATGTACCTGCAACAAGAGCATCTTTTGGCCACCGGCTGAACCAGTCCATCGTGCAACCAGATATCAGCGCTGGAAACTTTAAAGCCCGGTTGCGGAATTTTTCCCCAACAGGCGAGAAACACAGAACCACATGGAGATTATGTCGCACTCGTGACATGAAGTACTCGTACAGATTTTCATTGGATGGTGGTCGCCTGGGAAACTCCCTCTTCATAACAGGGATGAGATCATTGAGGACCTCGTCAATCTCATCACGAGCAAATAGGTTGGACACCTGAGGTTAGAAAGACACAAAGGCCCACATGTGAAATGACATTATCCAGCATCCTTCATCATGGCCTCTCATCTCGCTCATCAGTTTTCAGCTCGTTAGTCCTAAGAATGCTGGTTGAACTGCACCACTTAAGAGAACATAGAACTGCAAGTATCATGTATGGGGGTAAATATTTAAATATCGGCACAATCTGAAAAAGTGCTTTACAACAGAAAAAGGTAATCACCTCTAGTTTAACAAGTAAGTACTGATTGCCCATGAATTCAAGGCAATATTTCCCCAGTATAATATATTTAGAATTCATTAATTTCAACTTTTGCTCAACTTTTTTAACATCTACCTCTAACGTCTTTCAGATTCATTCCAATCTCTTGATTTCCTCTCACCTTTTACAGTATTGATACGTGTTGATGGTAAAACAAACTTTGGTGCTTATAGTAAAATAGTGTATCTAAAGCACATTCACTTAAAGTATATCAGAATTATTTGTTTTGAACTGAGATTCAAGGTTGTTTTAAATTTATATTTAGGGTATGTTTGACTTTTTTTCTTTTGCTTAGAGATGGAACTGCAGGCACTGGTCATCCTCTTCATACTGCCTTAACCTGATGTTGAGGTATGAAAAAAAAAAAAAAATATATATATATATATATATATATCATTCTGGAAAAACAAAACACACCAGTTTTGTCCAGGTTTAGCCTTGGGGATAGTGCCACTGCATCCTTTCCCATTGCTTTTTGCGCCTTTTCACTAAAACCCTACTTACCAGGAGAGAGACAGCAAGTAATAGAGAGAGGAGAGCAGGAGAGAGCAGGAGAGAGTGTCTTGGAGGGGGCATGAGGTGCTGTGGTTAGAAGCATCATGTCTGTAACATCTGCTGAGTTTCTCTCACATAAACAACAACCTCACACTAATAGCTCTTCCTTTATTTATTTCTCATCTCTGTCACTGTCTCTCACACAGTCATCCCAACACTTCTGCAACACAAACTTCTCTCTCTATCCAGCAAACAAGACACACAAATCTCTCACCTGCACACAAACCATACCCAGACACAAACTCACCCCTGTTCCCCACTTCTATTTACCTCCCCTGATAAAGAAGCTGCTGCTTAAATTGTTATTTAGGCAGGAAAGTAGAGGAAGGGTGGGAAAGGAGCAGCAGTTGGAAGGCAGAGACAAAGATAGGGATGCTAACATGAAGAGGCAGAAAGAGCAACAGAAAACAAAGGAAAATTAGAGAAGATTAGACAAGAGAGACAGATGGAAAAGAGGGAAAGAAGAAGACAATATAAGGAATATAAGGAGATAAGTACACAATAAGGGTGAATTTAGGTGAAATGACAATTTCGAGGGGCAATTATACACACAGGGGTGTTAACATCAGCTGCCCATACTGATAATTGTTGTTAACTGATTTTTCTGTTTGAAGGGCCAAGCTGTACATTAAAAAAAATCCTGAGCATGAATGAAACATCAGAAAAAATGAACAGTTTTATTCACTTGGGATCATTAAGCTTAGAAGGTAATGAAAATGTAGCTAGTTCTACTTTATATATTTTTTTCCATACATGAAAGTACTTCAAGAAAGCTAAATTAGCGTGCTGCCGTGTACTGCTTTGATCAATTCGCAGCACAAATTAATAACTAGTCTTAAGTCTTGCAGTGTTAGTTTACTTGTATGTTGAACAGAAGCAAAATCAGCAAGTCATGTTAATGTTGTCCCCTCTGCAATTAGAAAATGAGGAAATTCAAAGAACTACATCTACAAACTAGAAGATAAAAATATTAGATTTATGTAATGTTGGAGGATCAGAGTCAAAAGTCCACCTTTGTTTACTAGATTCAAGAGCAAGCTGAAAGATGAAAAAAAAAACTGAAATACATCGAGTGTTCACACGTCTTTCCATGAAAGTGCTGCACATCGTTGCAGTTGAGGTGTTGAGACTCGTCTGAAGTGATGTGTGATGACAGCGTAAAGATTTCCTTTTTAAGAAGTTTCCTCCCCTGTAGTTCTGCATGCCCTCTCCTGATCTATATTGGACTAATTATGAATGCTTACTTGTTATTAGTTGGTGATTTTGTCATTTCAAAAACATCACTCGTGTTGCATCAAACAGTCTTTTCACAGACAACATCAAACAGTATAAAGATGAAATTCATGAAAACAAAAAGGATTTTGCCATTACTCCTTTAGATGTTGAGCTTCTTGAGATGCTCTTTGCCTTCTACACATATGTAAGCAGTACAACTGTGATCAGAGTCAAATCGGAGCAATTTGGAAAATGTAAGATGTACCAGAATGACTTCGTGCTTGCCATTAAGATGCCGTTATAAAACAGAGCCCAGTTTTCACAGCTAGTTGCTGCGTGATTAGAACTACATAATACCCCTACAGAACATAAACATCCGAGCAGTGGGAGGAAGAGGTAGGTAGAAAGCAGCAAGACTCCTATGTCAGCAGAGAGCAGCGGCAGGAGCAGCAGCCTGATATAGAGGTAACTGGTAAGGAACACTGTATATAATTTAAACCGTTTGACATTAGGCATGTGTAAAATAATAATAGCTTACTTGTCCAATCAATTCATTCTAGGCAGAGTTCCCTGAATGATCTTGCGGTGCTCATGACTCTTTCAGCTTTTCCATTTTTAAAATTGCCATTCACGGGTCACTTTTTGTTCTATTGTGATGATTTTCATTGTTATGGTGTTTTCGTACTAGTGTTTTTTCAACATGAATTAAGGCAGGGAGAATGAGAAAAAAAACACTTGAAAAAGAAGAAAATGAAGGCAGGAGGAGAACAGATTGGAAGAGCAAGCAAAGGAGAAGGGATTATCTGAAGAGGAGGTGTAAAGGAAATATGGATGAGGAGGAAGGGGCTTAGAGGCAAATGAATAACCAGGGGGAAAAGCACGAATGGAAGAGGAGGAGGGTAAAGCCAGGGCAACGAGGGAAAATGGAGAAACAGAGAAGGGGGAAAATGAGAAAACAAGAGGGAGCTGATGAGCGGGATTGGGGAGGGATGGCACAAAAAAAGAGGAGTAGGTGTGAAGGAAAAGAGCAGGGACAGATGTAAGAGTAAGAGGAGAGCAAGTTAGAAAACAAAAGAAAGTGCTTTGGACATGCTTTATTTGCCCTAGTTACACCACAGCCACTGGATCCAGTGCAATGATTCTAGGTTGGGTTGGATGATATGGCGGAAAATACCATTCGACTGTAGAAGTGTGTCCACCGTTAGGGATTTGGCAAAACCGTTTCCACCACAGGAGCTATTCTCGTGTGATATTGTGATCTAATTATGAGGACAGTTAAATTGTAAACAGAGCAGGAAGGGGAGGCATCAAGTCAGGCTGGTATTCATTTGCATGTTACCCTTAAAGCCTATAACACTTGAAATGATTGTTTTGAGTCTTTTGTTTTTAACTAAAGCGTTGTTTCATTGTGAGGCACATATGTTTGTCATAGAGCGATCAAATGTTATGAAATATGGTATGTTAACTTTAAACCTTTTCTTATTTGAATTAACAGAACAGTTACTGCATTGTGATATAAAATTACATGCACTGTGAAAGAAGATACTGGCCATATTGCCCACCACTACTCCAGGACTGCAGTGGAGAAATGTGCAAACAGTCGCGTGTGACCTTGAAACCGCCTTCTGCTATTGCTACGTACAATACACAATACAGAAGACCTAGCTGCATCTGTCTCGTCTGTCAGTTATAACTTTCAATTCATTACATCCAAATCGATGAGAAAATAACTGTGAAATGCTATCGTATTGATAGCGAAAATGCAATTTGCTTTTTAATTTGATTGAATTTAGATAAACTGTGCAGCTCATAACCCAGACAGAGACTACAAGGTTTTCTCTTCTCTAGGCATGTGCTGTTGCTGCCTTGGTATTACAGTCATGAAATGTTTATTTCATTCATGGGTGAATGCCAGCTCTCAGTTTCAGCAGCACAACAAAAGTATAATTGAGGCTTTTGTGCTGAACAAACTAGATGATGTCCACTATCTGAATCAGTTCAGCAGCTTAGTGAATCCACAGTAGGCTTTTCCTTGTGGTACAGTGTTGGTGTTGATTGTCCAAACTGCTGTTAAAAAGTCAGTGCATTCATGAAAAAATTATTGGTCGGTATCGGTTTTTTTCTATGAGCACCACAATGTTTTAAGCCAAAGGTAGGAGCTGGTTTTACTTCTTCAGCATACCCAGGATTTAGCTTGTTCTGAATCCACATTTCTTATGTTCCACTTATACCAGTATCAGCCAGTCGTGCAGCCAGTTAGACCATAAGCTGGCTGGCCTGTTGGATCAACACCTGCTATGTGTGTGTGACAGTCTGAATCAACACTGAAGGTGGTGAGAGTTCATTCGGTCTTCAAACGTCTCCAGCTGCAGAACATCTTATTAATCAAGGACAATTTCTTTCAACATTTTTGTATCTAGACTCTGGCAACTGCCTGTACAGCGCTGCTGACAGTCTCACCTTCAGCTGGCTCAAAATGTATTTGTATGCTTTTTTTAGATTTTGCACATTCATTTTGAAAATATCTTTGTCCTTGTCCTGTCTGGCAGTCATGAAAAGTACAGATTTGTGTGTTAGTTCTTACCTCACAGCACCAAATCAGGGGGACATTTTACTGCGAAGGCCCTTTAGTAATTAGCAACATTTACAACATTAGCCGCTTTTAAATCTCTTGCTAAATGTATTTCACACATTGAACAATGAACTAAACACAAGCTTATATTACTAATAATATGCGTTCCTGCATGTGTGTTTTTGTGTCTTATTTCAAAGTGCGTGCTCCTGACCTCTCCAGATGACAGGACGTTGTTCATGTACTCGAGGAAGGACTCGTCTTTGATTTCATTGTCAGTAAAGATGAAGCTGATGCCTTTGCCATGTTGACCAGCTGTTCTGTACAAGCCCTTCAGGTCATCCATCAGGTTGGCTGTGTTGTAGGAGCTGGAAAAGAACAGAATGCATAAAACAAAGATACATTTAATTTTTAACTGTTTCTGTTCTTGTCAGACCAAACAAAATAGTTTGACAGATAGACATAAAAACGATAACGGTGTGCTTGTGTGTTTGTAAGTATATACAGAATGAGAATCACTGGATAAACTAGACTGAATACATTTCTACGGTAATGATGCTGTTTGAGTTGGGACTGATGTACTTGTGCACCATCACAGGGCACCATCACAGTGTGCAGCTGTAGAACACATATTGCTTTCCGACAGTAGTAGTAATCCTGTGGCAAGGCAAAGTTCAGCACATCAAACTATAAAGGAAGAAATCTTTGTATGTGTGTTCATTCAATCAAATTCACAGTTGCCGTGTGTGTCGCAGAATAGCCGAGGGAGTGCATTGTCGCTTTTGGCCAGATGGTGGAGCTATAACAACGAATTTTACACTGAACAGGCACTGCACCAGTTGCTAAATAGAAAAATATTACACAAGCCTTTTAACGGAGCTGTGTCTATGTGTGTTCAAACATTAGAGGGTGTCATTTCATGTCTTTTATTAGTGGAAGTGGTAAAAAGAAATGTGTGAACAAACTAATCAATTTCTGGTTTGGAAGGTGGCCACGAAGCAAGCAGTGTCCTAGCTGCTTGTTTTGAATGTGCCTCCATCTGTTTTTGAGTGTTTTCTTGTGAACTTGAATGAATGATGGTGGGAGATGAAAAATTAGTTTGAGAGGGAAAGATGAATGGGTGAAATTAATCGCATGAAACCATGGGAAACAAACTGAAGGCATAAAAAGAACCTAGAAAGAGTATAACATAGATAAGACCGCAGTGTTCAAAGGAATAGTTTACATGGAAACAAAGATAACGTTTTGGTTGCACAGAGCGAGTGTTGAATTAACTCTGCTCGAGCAAAAGCGATAACTGTACTGGATGTGCATCTAACTGTCAATGTGAAGAGAGACAGTAAAAAGCACAGAATAAAAATCAAGGTTTTCTCAAGAGAGGGCTGTGAAGCCACGAGGAGAAACAAGAGACTCATTCATATCAATATCAAACAGAAAAATCTGTCAGGAAAAGAGCAGATGGGAAATATGACCGCGACAAATGCACATGGGCACTGTGGATGAAAAACGTTTGACAGGTTGGGAGAGTGAGAGAAAGGCAGGCCAGAGTGAGGCGCAGAACAATGAGGCAGACGAAGCGTAGGACAGAGCAAGCAGAGAAAAATGACTATTGAAGCAAAGGAGGATTTTTCTTATTCTGATGGATTAGCTGCACTGAAAAAAGGTCTCATGGGGAACAATGATATTGTTTCTTAGAGAAGACTCAACAGACCAGGGGCCACAGCTGCAATGTTATTATCTAACAAATATCAATCTGATTCATTTCTGTCAGAACATATCTTGTCCCGGCAACTAACTAAATCTGGTTGCAGCTCATGAAATATGAATCGCTCTCGAACTTCTGTCAGTTCTCTCAGAACTGACATTAGTTTTTTCTAAGGGGATGAAATATTTGCAAAGAGACGGTGAGTGTGGTCGCCTCATACTCACTTTGCTAAACAAAACAATTAACAAAAACTATGCAGCATTAAAACTCATTCAAAAGCAAATATATTGTGCTTACAACATAGCTGGCCCCTAATTTAACAGCATGATTTTCATAGAAAATGGATGATATTGTGTGTTACTGAGTACTTCTAAACTATATAAAATGACTGCATTACACTGATACATGGTGCAGCGCGTTAGGTTGAGCTTTGCAAAGTCTGGAAGCATCCACTTGAGAATTTATTAAGCCTGGCAGACCTACTAGCAGGATGAAATAATAATGACTATCGACTGGGCAAATTTATACTGTGGGACTAACCACACTTGATTATAGGTGCAAACTGCTATTCTATATTCTTTCAGTTCCACAGTTTGATTAGTTATTTGATATTATCATGAGGTAATAATTAAGGTTATGCATATAGAAATTGTGTCTAAGGTTAGGGTGTATGGGTTATTAATGAGGAGCGTGCATGTGTGTGTATGCACACGCATATATTAGTGAACATTACCGTGTGAGAGTTATTTGGAAGATCTTGTATCCAGCTATGAATGAGGCCAGTCTGGTCAGGCTCTGTTTGCCTGAACCACCAACACCCACCAGCAAGGCGTTACCTCCAGGTGTCCGGATTATCCTCGACACCTACACAAACAAATCCAAACATTCACACAAAACCAGGATTAATAAAATGGACTGTATATATGTGACAAGTTGCGAGTGACATGAAGAGGAAAAAATAAAATGGGGCTTAAAGACAGGGGGACACAGACTGGGAGATTTTGTGTGAAAGCAAGTGTATGTGAGCAAGCAAGCGTTTAAAGGCTCCACAACTTAAGCTGTTTTGAAGTAAAACTGCGAGAATATTTCTGAGCGTGAAGGCTGTCTGAGCGTATATGAGGGTTTTCAAGTGCAAGAAGCTTGACTATTCAATAAAACAGGACCCCACATTTCTTTGGTGGCGAGAGACACATGACCGTGTCTCAAGGCTCTGTGTCCGAGTTTGTTTTCATTGAGAGTGCAACATGTCTTTTTATGCATGTAGACTTTAATATGCCTAGTTGAAAAAAAGATATATATATATACTCAACCTTTTCACAGCACTTCTTCTTCTATTATGTATCATAAAAAGCTAATAAAAAACCAGACTCAAAACTCATCTGTTCAAACTCTCCTACTCCCTCTGATCTTTTGCATTGTCTTTGTATTGGATTGTTTGTTTTTATACCTGCTATAATGCACTTTTTATTTGTATTTTCGGTGACCTTGAGTGCCATGAAAGGCGCCCTTAAATAAAATTTATTATTATTATTATTATTATTAATAATAATATTTTGATTTCTATACTTCTTGAATTCATATTTACAATCTCTTGCTGAAAAGCTGAAAACATCGTTATGGTACCTTGACCAGATGTATCATAGCATCCTGGAAGAAGACCATGTCCATGCCAGTGCCCCTGATGCTCTCATTGTAATGGCTCAGGAACATGTTCAGACGGTCCTTTAAACTCTCAAACGATTCAATCTGCTCATACACCTTGGGCAGATCAAAGTCTGAATCTTCTGGCTCTTCTCCTGTGAGGAAAGAACATTTTAGATTTAAATGATCACAATGCGTAAGCAAATTCTAGTATTTTTGCTAAGATAACACAACAACATTGCTGAAGTGTTCCACTGTCATGTTTTTTGATCAGTACCTGTGGCCTCAGGTGCATCTCGTAGAAAGTCGACAAAGTATATGTCCAGTCCAGAGTCCACTATGTCCTTGTGCTCTTCGCCATGCTCCTCCTCTACCAGCTTTGCCAAAGCCTGGTCAAACCACTCAACGTCCTCAGGCATGGTAAATCTGTCAGCTATCACACGTTTGCACTCATGCTTCCACAATTCCAGCAGCACCTGGAAATTATATATATATATATATATATTTTAATTGCTGAGAATCAAGCTAGTGAGAAATGAAAAGCATTGAGCTGAGAGACACTGGACCACTGTCTCACTGTAAAATTGATTAAGCCAGAAATTGATTAGATGTATTGATTGTAGAAATTCTGCACATACAGCAAACTCATCATGAAATACAAGCTATTCTCTGGTGTGACTTAGTCTTTTAAGTTGAACTGGCAGCCTCATCGGGGATGTTGAACATGTTTGCCCAGACTCTGGGCAGCCCGAGGTAGAGTATCTATTTCACTGTATTCAATTATTCAGTGAGGCCACAAACATACATGGAGGTAGCCACCTCAGCAAGAATTGAGCTAGCGATGCTAGATTTTTCTATTCCTCCCTAATAACAAACACTTCTGTCTCCCTCCAATACTGTTTAATATTATTATTAAAGTAATATTTTACTTTATCTCATGCAGTGGTACAGTAGGCTGTATCACATAAGGAAGGGTTTTGATAATTCTCTGTTAAGATCTCTACTCTACTCTATTATATGCTGCTCTGCACAAGACTCTGCACTATCTTACTTTTCTCTATGCTGTGTTTCCACACACAGAAACAATGATTAAGCACTGCAGTAACATTGTTACTGTAAAACCTGCATTTACATGCAGTGCCCTGTATCTGAACAAAGGCTAGAACATTAGTCATTTAGACTTTGTATTAGATATATGTAGGCTTATTCATTGTAGTGATATTGTCACCTTAACTTTCCCTGTCTGGATTCTTTGACTTAAACATGCATTCTCATAAAAACCCTCTATACATGTTGTCCAGCTTTTTTATATGTCTAACTATATGAATCAGATTACCAAACCCTGTTTATTAAGTTCACAGTTAAATCTTCTCACCTGGACAGAGTTGACCACCTCAGAGTTGGTATTGAGCATGCCTTGCCAGATCCTAGACAGATCCCTCAGGTTGAAGATGTAGTGGAACTTAGCAGGGGTTGGGAGCATCTTAACCTTGGTCAACTGCCAGATATGGCGGGTCAGAGACACCAAGAGGGGTACGGTGCTTCGAACCTCATCGATGAAGCCGCGACGTGCACAGAAGTGGCCCTCACCAATCACACCTATGTAACAGGATTCCAAGTGATCAAAGCATATCATTTCTATTTCTATCAAAAGTATAAAACACAGTACATACTGTGTGCATCAAGAAGTTAAATTTTGAGTCAACATTTATCAATTTGTTACTGTAGCAAAGAATACTAAAATATAAGGAGGTACAATGAATCACTTAAATTGCAATATGCAATATGCAATATAATAATATATGCAATATGCTTTTCATTATCAGTGTCTCACTTCAGTATTGGTGGGTATTTTAGTTAGTTGGCACTGTAGAATCATCAATATCAGTGATGATAAAATGTTCCTTTACTTTAATCAGTTTTTTGAATGAATGTATCAATTACGATTCCACTCCGCTATTTTTACTCACCAAAAATCTTGTCAATGGAAGCATTAGAGGGAAGGGTACAGTTAAAGATGGAGAACTGCCTTTTCAGTCTCTGTGGGACGTCATTACGGCCTCCACCTGGATGGATCATAGCTGCCAGAAACTGAACGTCCACAATATTGGTGAATTCTCCTGGTTTCTCCAGATTGAAGAATCCATTTTGCTCCATCAGCTGCCTGACAATCTCATTGGTCACCTATGATGAAGGGTTAAAAAGAGAGCTTAAGCCAAGAGGAGGTTATTAGTTAATTTTAGCATTAGTCTTTACTGTTATCATCAGTTAATTTAATTGTTTTATTTAATAAGATCACTGAAAATTTCAAAATTGTCAATCTAATAAAAACAATTCAAAATTAAATTACTTTTAATGGGATTCCTGAACAAAAAGACAACTAGATATTTAGCATTAATCGAGGTAATTAGAGAAACTAATTTTTAATATTTCCAATTTACTAATGTTAAAAAGATCCCCAACCTGGTCTCCCCATTCATTGATCACAGGCATGTTGATATCATCTATGAAAATTGACATTTTCTTCCCAGCAGGGGGTCCATAAGTGGTTCCCATCCTTTTATCCACATAGCTCTCTACTGTCCTCTAAAAGAGAAACGGCAAAGAAAAAGAAATACAGCAAAAAGTGAGGGTTAAAGAGAGAGGCAAAGTAGTAAGTTCCACTCTGACATACTCCACAGTCACAGCTTGATCATGTGCAGCTTAGCCATGCACACGATTCAAATGTCTGAATCCAACCATACATCCATTAATATTATTTCAAAAGTTCATCATAACCCACAACATGTTAACACAGATGCAGAAAAAGTGGCAAAGAGTGAGACAACAAGCTGTTAAATCTAAACTGAGTAAGAGCAAAATCAGAAAGTTACGCTTCACCTGGAACATGAGTGGTGTGGTAGCGGAGGAAAAGTTGAGGCTCTTTCCCATGTGGGTCTCAGGATCATACTTTGACATGTAGCTCTTGATGATAACAGTCTTTGCTGTTCCTTGTTCTCCAATCAGCAAAACAGCCTGGGAAAACGTATACTTCATATCAGGTTTCATGTAAGGTTATTACGATGAGCTTGAGATTTACACTGCTGAGAGAAACCGTGTTTGTTGTGTCCTGACCTCAGCACCATCCATTCATTAAATTATAGCAATTTCCATAGCTGTGGCATAAAAAAGGACAGATGCACTCAAAAGTCAAATAAAAAAAAATGCAGACATATAAAAAAAAACCCACATATGACGAGTATTGAAGTTTCTTGTTTCAAAAAGAGGACAACTTTTTCCTTTCCTTTTTTCACTGCTTATATATTGATTACTGATTAGTTATCACTGTCATTGTGACAACCAAATATTTGTTTTGACAGATCAATTTATTAAAACAGTTTATGTTTAGTCTATGACACAGGTTTGTATTTAGAATCTCAGTAAGGAAGATGAGTAACAGCTGACAAATGCAGTCTTTAATATGTCGTGTTTCAATCTAAGAACAGATGGGGCTTAACAAAAATCATTAGCTGCATGCTTGTGTTCACGCCATATTAGCTCATGATATCATGGCAAATTAAATCAAATATACCCACTAAAAGTAAATGGAATTGAAGGAGCATCCAAAATGGATGAAAGTAAATGAAATCCCACCTTCACACAAACCACCTCTTTACAAACACACCATCATACAGATGCTCCCCCCTCCTTCTGTGGCATTATAAATTCGAATGACTCTTACACACATGCACACACAGGTCCAATGATGAATGCCACATGGTGGAGCATTTGATGGGCTTTTAAGTAGAGTATCGACCACGGTATTTTAATCTGGTCTTTTAGTAAAACCGTGCTGTGCTATTGATCTGAGGCATGTGCATGTGTGTGCATACTCAGCTGTATTGAGGAATAAATGAAGTCAGGATGATGAGCAGGGAGCTCTGAGTGCAAGCAACACGGAGGAAAGTTAAACATTGTTCACTTGCCTCTAGAACCCACATTCTAATGGTACAAAGATGGTTAAAATTCTGCAAACATATATGTACAGTGGGGCAAAAAAGTATTTAGTCAGCCACCAATTGTGCAAGTTCTCCCACTTAAAAAGATGAGAGAGGCCTGTAATTTTCATCATAGGTATACCTCAACTATGACAGACAAAATGAGAAAAAAAAAATCCAGAAAATCACATTGTCTGATTTTTAAAGAATTTATTTGCAAATTATGGTGGAAAATAAGTATTTGGTCAATAACAAAATAACAAAAATAACAAATCTCAATACTTTGTTATATACCCTTTGTTGGCAATGACAGAGGTCAAACGTTTTCTGTAAGTCTTCACAAGGTTTTCACACACTGTTGCTGGTATTGCTGGTACTGCTCTAGAGCAGTGATGTTTTGGGGCTGTCGCTGGGCAACACAGACTTTCAACTCCCTCCAAAGATTTTCTATGGGGTTGAGATCTGGAGACTGGCTAGGCCACTCCAGGACCTTGAAATGCTTCTTACGAAGCCACTCCTTCGTTGCCCGGGCGGTGTGTTTGGGATCATTGTCATGCTGAAAGACCCAGCCACGTTTCATCTTCAATGCCCATGCTGATGGAAGGAGGTTTTCACTCAAAATCTCACGATACATGGCCCCATTCATTCTTTCCTTTACACAGATCAGTCGTCCTGGTCCCTTTGCAGAAAAACAGCCCCAAAGCATGATGTTTCCACCCCCATGCTTCACAGTAGGTATGGTGTTCTTTGGATGCAACTCAGCATTCTTTCTCCTCCAAACACGACAAGTTGAGTTTTTACCAAAAAGTTCTATTTTGGTTTCATCTGACCATATGACATTCTCTCAATCCTCTTCTGGATCATCCAAATGCTCTCTAGCAAACTTCAGACGGGCCTGGACATGTACTGGCTTAAGCAGGGGGACACTGGCCCTGGCGGTGTAGTGTGTTACTGATGGTAGCCTTTATTACTTTGGTCCCAGCTCTCTGCAGGTCATTCACTAGGTCCCCCCGTGTGGTTCTGGGATTTTTACTCACCGTTCTTGTGATCATTTTGACCCCACGGGGTGAGATCTTGCGTGGAGCCCCAGATCGAGGGAGATTATCAGTGGTCTTGTATGTCTTCCATTTTCTAATAATTGCTCCCACAGTTGATTTCTTCACACCAAGCTGCTTACCTATTGCAGATTCAGTCTTCCCAGCCTGGTGCAGGTCTACAATTTTGTTTCTGGTGTCATTTGACAGCTCTTTGGTCTTGGCCATAGTGGAGTTTGGAGTGTGACTGTTTGAGGTTGTGGACAGGTGTCTTTTATACTGATAACGAGTTCAAACAGGTGCCATTAATACAGGTAACGAGTGGAGGACAGAGGAGCCTCTTAAAGAAGAAGTTACAGGTTTGTGAGAGCCAGAAATCTTGCTTGTTTGTAGGTGACCAAATACTTATTTTACAGAGGAATTTACCAATTAATTCATTAAAAATCCTACAATGTGATTTCCTGGATTCTTTCCCCCCATACTGTCTCTCATAGTTGAAGTGTACCTATGATGAAAATTACAGGCCTCTCTCATCTTTTTAAGTGGGAGAACTTGCACAATTGGTGGCTGACTAAATACTTTTTTGCCCCACTGTATATACTAAATGTTCCTGTTCACACCCCCTTTTTAAGTCAAACATCGCTCAAAACGAGTTGAAATGGCTCGTTATAACAACACATCAAGTAGGCACATGCAATAACATGTGTTTTAGACCACTTTCAACCATAGTACTTTCAATAGGTCTTTCTATGAATGTAGCCTTTCATTTTTGACTGGCAGTACCAGTAGTTTTAGTGGGCAGTAAACAGATATACTGCATATATATACAGCTGGAGCCAATCTCAGCTGACTTTGGGCGAGAAGCGGGGTACACCCTGAAGTGGTCTCCAATCAATCACAGAGCCAACACATAGAGAAAGACAACCATTCACACTCACACTCGCACCTACGGGCAATTTAAAGTCACCAATTAACCTAAGCAGGCATATCTTTGGACTGTGGGAGGAAGCCGGAGAATCCAGAGAGAACCCACACAAGCACGGGGAGGAACATGCAAACTCCACACAGAAATGTTCAACGTTCAAACCACAAACCTGCCGGCCAGCTGTGAGGCAACAGTGCTAACCACTGCACCACAATGCCAAAACACCTAATTTGCAATGGCGGTTGAATAATTTTAGCAAACCTCACCTTGCCCTGCTTGGCGATGGTCTGAATCAGGAAGTCTGTTCTGACATTGTCAACATTGGGGACCAAAATGGAGCTGTACTCTGGGGTGAATTCAGATGGATAAACATACTCCTCCACTCTGGTGCCCCAGTGGACCCACTGACCTGGGAGAAGAATAATGTGCATCCATAAAAAAGATAAACCATGGTGTATAGATTAGCAAAAAAATATGACAGTGACATGTCCAAGTTGCCTCTGAACTAAAGAAAATTCCAATATTTCGCAGTATGATTTGATAAATGTATGTATGCTACCAAAAGTGCAACATGTTGCAAAATGCTTCTGTCTATCAAGCAACAGCGTAGATATTCTCTGGCATCAAATCTACAGCTGAACATGTATTTATGAATGAATGCATACCATCTGCTGTGACATGGTAGTCAAACATGGTATCCTCACTGTCAACAGGAATGTCTGGTAAGTTAAGACAGATACTGTCATTCCCTCTGAGCCAAATCTCCATCTTTCTCCGGTCGTCCAGTTCAAGTAAAGCTCCAGTGCTCCACATCAGGGCAAAGACATACAGTCGCTCCAAGTGCTCCCTGGATAACTCACCACACTGCTCCTGTAGAGGAACATATATTTTAGATGAAGAATTTTAAACCACTAAAATTAAAAGAGAATGAGAACAGATTAAGAGTTTAAAAAATATCCACATATCATAGCTCTAACTTTTAACAGCGGTTTACTGGCTTCAACACAAAAAATAACACTGATGGCTTGCAGCCTAAACAGCATCTGACAAAATGCATAAAACAGCTGACACAGCTGAGCTTTGATAGGTGCCTTCAAGGTAAGCTCAACTAGTGAACGCCAGGTTTCATATACCCTCTAACAATGAACTGAGGCTATGGAAAATACAGCTCTCACACCTAAAAAAAACCCAAACTTTTAAACCACTGAGTCCTGCATTTACTACTACTATTACTGATCAACATTACTGCTAATGTAATGATGACCTTATCTATGCAGTACTGAGCATACATCAGTTTAAGATCAACAACCTGAAGTAGCAGTATAATTGTAGTATAGAAGTATAGAGGTAGTAGAAGTATTTGATGATTACAGATCAACTACTCAACCCATCAGCTTCCAACTACTATGGGCTTTTCTTAGTAAAGCAAATTCAGAACAGTTGCAACCTTACTTTTGGTGGTATGAGCCCCTGCAGCATGTTGATGCACTGCATGATGACAAATGCTTCTAACATTTCCATCTTGAATTCCAGTGACTGCACACTGAAACGGTAGAGGTCAGAGAAGGAGGAAGAGAACAGTTCCCTCAGCACCTCTGCCTCCTGGGGGAAGCGCTTCTTCAACCAGCCCTGAGAACAACCATCAGATAATAGTAGTTAGTTATGATAACCAAAATTACTTAAACTTCAAACACAGCTGTGTGTTTATTTTTAGGTGCGGCAGAAATGTCAATTCCTCTAACCAAGACAGCATATTACTATTGATCTTGGGGGACTGACAAGTCATTTTTTTCCAAATCTGTGCAATTTTTAAATCATTATGAAACTGTCTATCACTCAGTCACAGATTTACAAATTATTATTGAACATAAAATAAACGAATGAATGAATTTGAATACACTAATATGTTAGATGTATTTCATTGATTTTCTTAACAACTAAGATGGGCTTATATGTAAGGTGTACAAGGACAAACAAACCAAATAAAACAAACATTTTAATATTAACATTTTAACAGGGCATGGGGGGCCTGTTGTTGATGCAGGTCCTGTGCGACAGCACACAAACTGCAGGTCTAACTCCACTGATCTAGATGTTATGAAGCAGGTACATACTGTAATATTTAACACCATAAGCACTGCAATATTCAATGTGTGTATAGAGAAACAAAAATATAGAAAAATCAGCTTTTCATTTAGTCTATTCACCTCCAGTATAGGGCTCCAGTTAAGCACAGAGGAGCTCATGAACACCATGCCATTGCGTGAGACGGTTGCTGGAGAGGCGTTGTCAATGTTATGTGGCTCAAAAACCACTTTACAGTTGGGAGCCATGGGTATACGGTCTCCATTTGCCAGTGTAAGAGTTCTGTTGTCGTCCAAAACTGAGTTTAAGTTCTCAATCCAGATGGCATCGACTGGTCCATCCAGGACTATCCAGATGTGCTCTCCTGAGAGAGAAAACAGTGCTGTTTGTTTCCATCAATGTGAATATGATTTGATGCATGACCTGGTGATTTCACCCATGATTTCCTAGCCGGCAAGATAAAAAACTCCTGAATATGTATTTAGTGCATAGAAAATGCAGCATCACAACAAAATGCCACCTTGCTTGTATGGTCTATACAACAGAAACAACCTTGGGAGTTTGCAAGGAACACCAGAACTAAATCTAATCTGTGATATCTTTAATTGTTGTAAATTATATAATAAATAATTTATTTATATAATAAATAAATCTACTTCATTATCTGTAGTAAGAAAACCAAAAATATCACAAGATATGGCTAGAGAAACAGAAAACCTTAGATCTAGATCCAAAACACAAGACAGTTTACTTTGGCTGTGAGGAAAAATCATATCGTATGGCTGCAGGCCATTAATGAATGTGGCTCATGCTCCTATAAGATAAGCATGCTTGTTTAATGTATACAGATGTTTAATATTGGTCTATGATTACTGACCTACATTATCTGGTCTTAAACTATAGGGCTCACAGTTTGGACAGCGGCAAAATAATAGTTACTAATATGACTGCTTTCATGTGCATGAGCCATCAGCCACACAGAAATGGGATGATGTTGCTGCTGCTGCTGCTGCTGCTGCTGCCTCTGGTGAATCACAATGTAGGTAGAGCCTATTATCACAACATATTTCTATTCCTTGTAGAATACACTGTCACAACCCCACATCATCTACCTTTCAGTGCTGGATTCCCACCTGCTCAACGTAACAAGCTGCACAAGTGAACGGCATGAACAGCAAGCAGTTGCACAACGGCAATTCAGAATCAGAATCAAAATCAGAATTACTTTAATAATCCCCAGGGGGAAATTGCTTTTTGTTACACACAGCTCCAAAAGAATAAGAATAAAAATAAGAATAAACTTCAAACATAAAGTAAAATATAAATATATAAAAGTATGAATAAAAAAAAAAGATGTATTAAAAATATTATTACAAATTATTACACAGAGGTAAATTACTGCACCAGGTGAGTCTGTTATTTTGCTCAATTGACAAACATAGAAAATGCATCCTGCATAATGATATGCATAACAGCGTGAGCTGAATATATACTGCACATATAATACATCAGATGCATATTTTGACACATAAAAGCAAACGCACATGCTGCAATGTACTGTATATCCATACCGATGCACGCATACATTTTTAATGAGGTATGTAGGATTAGGACTGAGTAGAAAGATAAAACAGCTGTTGGTGCTGCTTTGAACTATGGATGCAAGGACGTCCCAAGATATTTAAACTTCTCTGCAATGTAAATACATTCTAGTAGTTCCCAAAGTAAAAAAAAAAAAGAAAAGCAAACCCTAGATTATCAGGAGCACTAATGAATCATTTGAGGGATCATTTCGTAACTCATCAGGGATCCCACTCATGTTTTCACTTTTTTCTCTTAAGCCATGCTCCCTTATTTGGCAATTAAACAGTTATTACAGCTTGACGATATTGAGGTTAATGTCTGAGAGCGCCTAATAGGATTCCTTCAATAATTAGGTTTTTTTTTTAAATAAAGAATGGTGGCCAAAGGTTTGGAAAAATAACGTTAGTTAGATCACTTTGCAACAAACGCTAATTTATAATCAATTATATTTTAAACTTTATCTTCTTTACCTTTACCTTCAAGTGAGAAACCAATGTTGAGTAAGCTACTTTTCTGACCTTTCTTTGCTCTTAATGTTTTCCTCCAAAGCGTAGAGAAGATGCCGTCAGTCCAGTCATTTGTGGCCACATCCAGTCGCCCAAACATCTGAGGCGCTGTGATGGCTTTGGGGTTCATGCGCATCTCTTTGTGAGGATGACCACACTCTGAGAGAGGAAAGACAATGAAAGAGACATTAAAGCCTAACACAACAACAATTATATTATATGCATACCAACAACAGCGTACACAATGATTTATGAGGCGTCACTTCATTTTTGAAGGGAAAAAAAAGATGATCTTCACTTTGTCTATGTTTGTCTCTCTCACATAGTTTTGACATCAGCCAGTTTATTGCAAGTTTGTGTCTCTTTTCCTGAACATACATCTCAAAACATGCACAAAATCCTACCTGTCATAGCTCTCATCAGCGTGTGTATACAAGTTGTCTTTCCTGCCCCACTGGGCCCCAGGGCCATCATGCCGTGTCGGACCCTCTGAGTCTCAAACAGCTGGATGACCTTCAGCTTCCAGGGAGGGTGAATGATCAGACCTGCGTCCTCAGCCTGAGGGAGCATAATTATAACATACACAACTGTAGTTCTACTATATTTACCATAATAATCACTATAAAGTACACTACGGCTGATTCTGGGTGCTTCTGATACTGATTGCTGAACTGCACTGACAATCGTATACAGGTTCACACACATTTAAAGAAGATACATGCTGAGAAACAGTGATGCGAAACGGCAATGCTTTCATTTAAAGAGCTAACATTTTACTATATCTCTTACCTTCTATTCTTTCTGCACAGTGTTTGCCACAGTTACTTAGGTTAGGTCCTTGACAAATGGTAAATGACACCATTTGTATTCCTTTGGGTGCTATATCTTGAGGCGTTTAAGAGTGACATGAAAGATACAGCAGTCTCACAGTCCATTAGTCTTTTTACTCGATTTTACTCAACTTCTTCATTTTTCACTCTCACCCAGTTTATTTTTTCCTCTGTCCTTCTTCACACTCTCTCTCACTCCCTCTGTTCCTCCATCCCTCTATGCTGTATTTCTCTACCATTTCATTCTCCCTTGCAAACATAAACAAACGCATCCCTCACTCCCTCCTACCTGTATGTCGATGGCAGCCTCTAGTTCAGGGTAGCCTGCTTTATCAAGTTGGATGCCTGGGAAGAGGTCCTCAATCAAGCTCAGGAAGAGTGGCTCATCTTCATCAATCTAACAAACAAGCAAAAATGCATACAGACACACTTGCAAGTTAGCAAAGCCCCCCCACAAGACAGCTGAAGTCTGTCTTTGATTGCCGACTTTGTAGATTTTTATTCATTAAGAGTTTTCTTTTTTTTTCTTTCTTTTTTTATTCTATTTTTCTGCTCATGAAAATGTAAAAAAGAAATCTTAATTATTCTGTTTTGCAATTTGCACCCATGAGATGCTCAGTTGTATTATATTCTATTCTAGACTGACCAGTTTAGATAAGTTCATATCCCTGAGGACCCTCATAACGATGGTGGACTCTGTGTCACTGGGGTTGGCTCGCTTGGCTGCTCCCAGTGTTCGCAGCACTGACAGGATGTTCCGTAGGCCAAAGTCATAGTGAACCTGAACAATTACAAATAGCATTTTAGATTCATCACAATGTGTTCGCAAGCAACTGTGTAAAACCGACTCTTTATGTATTCTCCTACTGTTTCTAGCCTCTATAACAAGCTTTGTCAAGTATTTCAATAATCCTCTCTGCAAATCAAATGATTATGTAGATGACAGCCTAACAATCATTTTATTCAACAGTCATTTACTGAGTTGTAGATGAAACAAAAACCTGAGTCAGAGACAGAAATCACTGCATTATGATGCATTACGCTTTAGACACCAATAGTGACTAAGTAATCTTAATTTGTGTATTTTATTAGTGCCGATATAGAAAATACGGCTCTGCACACATAGCTCCAAAGTATTTAATCATAACCCCAAACTGTTTATACCTTCATCAAGGCAGACTTGTCAAAAGGGAATCATGTTGTGTATGGGTTTTTCATTGGGTTATGGGGGTTTCCTTTGTTTTATACTTTAGGAAAAATTATTTTTTGGTTTTTCCCATGTGTCCCTGCATGACAAAGCACAATACTGTTCCATTTGATGCCAATATAAACCCTTGGCTTCTTTTCTCCATATTCAACATTTCTGGCATTCTTGCCCATTTGCATTATGTGTGCTGTTACCAACCCAATAATACAAATTAAGCACCGACTGTATATAGAAAATGACAAATATATTGTGGATATATTTTGTAATGACGTGAATCAAGAAGAGAGAGTATCAGGTTTGCACTCAGAGGTCATCTATCGATTCACCTGTTTGGAAAGCTGTTCCTCACACAGCTTGTAAAGAGTGAAGAACTTCCGCGCCAGCTCCATATTGTCTATAAACCCACAACTGGCCAGTTTTACCCTAATGATGATCTGACGGTCAGGAACCATCATAGCCACAGAGCGGAAGTTGATCTTCAGGTTCTCAGGAAGCTCTTGGCGACCTGCATAACCTGGGTTCTGATTATACAGGAAAAGAAAAGGAAACCGGAGTAAAATGGAATGAAAATAGGAAAGAACTTTGTACTTAATTTGAGGAAATTGAATCGTTTAGCTGGAACATTTAGATCTGAGATTATACTGTTACAAATAATACATTGTATAAATACAAAAAAGAACATACATGGCTATGCGCCAAAAACCTACAAGCCTTAAGTTAATACAGGAACATCATTATAGTTCATAGCAAGCACAATCCTTCAGCTAGTTAAGTCCCTATGGACACAGCTCCAGCACTCCTCTCCACAGAATCTGCCTTTGATTACTGTCTCTTCACACAGACACGCACGCACACACACACACAGCGTAAAAACAAAAAGAGAGTATGATCTCTGACCCATCTCCCCATATGGAAGAATTATTCCACTGTTCTCTGTTTAATGACTTGCTAAAGTGATCAAACCATTACTGTATAAGGAGTATGATAATGAACACTGGCTAATGTTATTAATAAGAGGCAGACCCTCATGTTTAATATTGTACAGACTGGCCTGTGAAACATGACATGGGCCAGGTCTATTCCATTTACCTACTCTCATTAAAATTAAATGTCAATTAATCAATTATTATTTGTGATTTATGGCATACTCTCTAAGTAACAAGACCTTTTTTTGCTTGGAATAAAATACATCATTATGCTGTAAATGCGGCGGGAGACTACAGAAAGCTTTTGTGATATCTCATTAGCTCCGTGCACACAGGTGCATGCACCCAGATGCATCAGCAAGCATCTATCTTACCTGCTACTTCCTACAACAGACAACCTAACACTGCACAGCGTTACATTACGACTAATATTCACTTCCATCAACTGAATAGGTTGGTTTTCTTCAAAAACTAGAAATAATAACAAAAGGGTGATATCCCCTCTTACAAAAATAGAGACAATCAAAATGTATTACCATCTAAATTTTGAAATAATGTTGTGTTACTGACCATGGTGAGGAAGATGCCAAACTCGGGGTTCATATCCACATTATCTCCATCAGTGAAGATAAAGTTTTTGCGACGTTCCTTTTTGCAGGTGAGAACTATCGCGATTTGCTGGGCCGCCACCGACAAAACTGGGAGATCAATGCGGTTGAACTCGTCAAAGCAGCCCCACGAACCAGACTGAGCCAGACCTGGAAATCAAACACATACAACTTTATGGTCACCCTGTTGCTAATGACAGTCAATGTGCCCAATCGCCTCTGTTCATCTAGTTATGATTTATATTAAACAAATGCATCCATCTCATTCCATGCCCTTCAAGGTGAGCACAAAACTTTCAGCCTTTTTAGGGCTCCATCTCTACACTAATTTGCTTTGTGGGTCTCACCTTTGAATATTCTTCCCAAGCCCCTGAAGTCCATCTGGTCAGAACAATTGAAGACCACAACGTACTTTCCCAGACAGCGGCCCATGTCTTTTGTGGTCTCTGTCTTACCTGAAAACAAAAGGAAGATATGTCACATCCAAAAATGTGGAGCCAACAGAAAACTAAATAAATTCTCTAACCAAAGTACCTACTAAAACTATCCCATCAATCATGTGGCTAACGAGGAAAGGTTCCTTATTGGGCAAACTCAGTATTTCACAGACAAATAGTTCCTCAAAGCAATGCTTTTATGCCTCAGTCTTACCTGTTCCTGCAGGACCAGCAGGGGCTCCACCCATACTCATACCGAGAGCTTGGGCTAGGGTGATATAACACCTGACCAAACATAGACAGGAAGACAGTTAATAGGCATGATACGTTTAAGAATTTGCTTTCTCACAAGGCAGTTTTCATTTCCTCTCACATTCAATTTATCACAGAATGAAACTAATATGATATGATTCTCCACAGGGAGGTTGGAGGTCAGGCACAGCTAGAAAACTCTGTCCCTGACGCTGGAGGGAATTCAGTGTTTTGCTCAAGGACAACTGAGTAGAGAGGATGACTGACACCGGGAACTGACCCAGGCCCCTCTGGCTAAACACCGCTCTCTCTTTTCACTGCATGGCTGGCCTCTGAACAAAAATCACAGTGAAACTGCACTGCGAACAAATTTTGTGTCCTTCAGAGATTGTAGAACAAATTAGACCACTGCTATTCAAAAGTACCTCCAAAACTGATCCTTTTCTAAATCATCATCACCCTTTTGCTTCCATTTGATGACAGTTTCATGTTTACCTATTTCAAAACCTGTTGCGGTGGCAGACTGAATGAAGGACAATGTGAAAAGAGAAAGAGTAAAGCAATCACTGATAGAAAGGAAAGGAGCAAAGCACATACTAAGCAAAGAGAAAAAAATCAGATAGTGTTTCAGGCAGGGAAAGTAGGCAGTGAGAAAATCGGTACTCTCTTGGTGCCTTCGGGCATAAGGGCAACATGCCACTTCTTCAGAGAGCTGTTGTCTGATGTCTGCTGGTAGCACCCTCCCTGCTGCTGTCTCTTCTCTTCTCGTCTCTTTCTCCCTGTCTCTCATCTTTTTTCTCTCTGTCCCTTCTTATATTTCTCTTCGTGTCTGTTAGCCTGACACTGGCTGTGGTGGACTTCTGCCTACATCCCTCTGTCTGATTATCTCCCCCTCTTTTGTCACTCATATCTTCTGTCAGTGACAGAGGTGATGACCACTCTGTTAGAGTGCCTACTCTTCCTCTCTAATTTCATCCCTTCCACATTCTGCTGTTCTCTTGCCATCTCTCTGTCCTATTTTCAAGTTGTTTTGTCCTTGTTCAAGCTGTGCAATACACATAGTGTTTCTCAAGATTTTAAACTTAAACCCATAGATGCTTTTATTGTTAACAACTCTAGAGAAGTAGCTCCTTTGGAAGTGAGCTGCACTTTAGCCCAGTAGTCCAGATGATTGGGTGTCTGTCCCTAGATTAATGATGAGGGCATTTCAGATGACAGGGAGGCCAAAGTCTCTCCTCTCAAGCATTCTTGACGTAGGACATAGTGGCGCGCATTAAAAAGTGATTTAGGTAGTTGAGTCAAGAATGAAAGTTTCGGGGGTGATTATCATGATCGTTCCAGGAAGTTACAAAAATGATCAAATGCAGCTCCTCAAATTCTACCACCAGAAAGGTGTGTGAGGGGGTGGAGTTTCTGAGGCTATTAGATGATCTGACACGCACTTTGTCTCTCAGCATACTGAAACCCTTAGATGGAACCATTACAAATACTGTCTGACACTATTTAGGACTGTTGGCAGTACAACTAAACATAGATTCATACCATTTTAAATCTGCCTTTATGAGAGTGTCTATGTGTGTGTGCCTTCATGGATGGCCCTCTACCTGTCAGTCAACGGCGTAATGACAAGCCTTTCGGTGCAGCCCAAGAATTCATTCTGGTAGACGAAGCCCACGTCTGTGATGTTGATGATCATCTTGTCTGAGTCCTCATTGAAGTAGAAACGACACTGCTTCAGCCACTCAAAGTCATTGGGGCTTTTAACATGGAAGCGGCACTGGAGGAAGAAAGGTTACGAATAAGAGGGAAGAGAGGGGACAAAGAGAAGAGAATAATGGAGCGATGGAGAGAAGAGAGACAGAGGGAGAGAGAAAGGGAGCAAAATAAAAGGATGGTGAGATGGGGGAGAGAGAAAATTACATGGGAAGAATAGGAAATTGAAGGGGCACCATTGAGGAGGTGATGTGATGTGAAAGATAAAAGGAGGAAGAAAGAGGGATGGAAAGGAAGGAGGGTGGGAAGGACAGGATGTATGCGGGGGCATGAGGTAACAGGAAGGTTACATTAAAAAGGTGGAAAGAAAGGGAGAGGAAGGTAAGGGGAGGATGAAAGAAAAAAGGTGAGAGGCCATGAGATGAGAATACGGTGGAAGGAAGGCAAAGGCGAGGGGAGAAAGATGGCAGGAAAGAGGCGACAGAATAAGGGGGGGGTGATGAATGGAGAGATGAAATACAAAGAGATAAAAAGTGTAAAGAAGGAGAAGAGGACGAGATAGAAGAGGTGTGATGTTTGCAAAAAATTGGCCAAAGTTTGTGGGAGAGAGGGAAGATGGGAGAAGAATAAATAAATACAGGTATTAAAACAGGTTAATACAGGTTATAAAAAAAACATGTCCAAAGAAAGTCACTTTACACCTGCGCTATTCACCTTGGAGACCAGCCAGAAAATTTGCTGTGTCTGGAGGGGAGACTTCAAACAAAGTCCTTTTTCTGAGTCTAAATATCACTTGGCTGCCAATGAAAATGCCTTGAAGGCTTTTGTCAGATAGAATTGACTCTTTGCAGCAAACACCATTTGGTATTCTGACACCGTAACCCTAGGGTATCTGAATATCAAATGCAGTTTTACAAAAGGAAATCTTGAGGCTTCTGATTAGATAGAGCTTAAACATACATTTTTAAGACGTTGTTTGTATGAT
Organism: Pempheris klunzingeri; assembly: GCF_042242105.1. NCBI lineage: Eukaryota > Metazoa > Chordata > Actinopteri > Acropomatiformes > Pempheridae > Pempheris > Pempheris klunzingeri. The sequence continues at coordinate 10,313,984 of NC_092019.1, read as the reverse complement.
CCAATGTACTTTGGTATGCTGAGCCATCATACAAAAGGTTAAGTACTACTCAACTCACCAGGTCGTCAAATATGTCCCTCTGGTGGACATGAATGGTAATCAGAGTCTCATATTTAGTCCTCTCCATAGCCCCAAGGTCTCTTGTGGTCATGTCAATCAGTGTGTTGAGCAGATCCAAGAAAAGCTGGTTGGTTTTGGCCATAATGCGTCGATCATATCGAGCATTGGTCAAAGCCTCCTCAGCGTCCCTTGTCCATATCATCTGAATACCTAGCAAGCCCACCTGGATCAAGGACAAGGATAGATGATGATTACATCAATGTGTGATGGTATATATAACGAAAAACTTCAAATTCTAATCATTAACTGTAATACTAAAATATCTCACTGATTAAATACGGTGAAGTACAAAAATTGAGGTTTATCACATAAATCACAGAAATTAATTTTTCAAAATTCTTAATGTTGGTTTGATTTACACAATTTCATTTACAGTATGAGCCATGCTTTGACATATTAGTGCATTAGTTCATTGAATCCTACTACCTGAGCAGGGAAGGAGTTGAGGAAGTCAATGAGCTGGAAGCCAGAGTCCTGGATGGTCAGGGCGGCCTGTCGGATCACCAAGTGCAAAGACCTCTGGGATTCCTTCAGCAGAGCATTCAGCCAAAATTCTACATTGCCCTCTGCTGTAACAGGACGCTCCAGCTCCACAGTCTCCCCCTCACGTGATGATACAGCCAGAATTCGGTCGTATACCTGAGGACAACGACATGGGTCATTGATTAGAATCACAGATTGACTATGTTCACTTTGGCATTAAGGAAAATGATCTGCCATAAATATATATATTTTATCCTCTTCTACACTACTCAGATTCATAGATTACATTTTATGAGCATGTATTGAATTTTATTTTTTATTTATTTAATTTTTTTCATATATTCTATGAATTTAATTTAGTTTTGTCCTTTTTTTCCCAGATTGTCAGTACAGCAAAAAATCTGTTGTCTGAAAGATGGCACTGTTCTGTTACACTGACTTGTCTGAAGGCCAAATGTGCAAGAAAAACAATAAAAAAAACACTCTAAAGGGCTCCTTGAAAAATTCACCTTGTCGTGGAACCGCACACATTTAATGTTGTCGAAGACATTGAGAAGATGGGCCTGGATGGTGTGGGAATCAGAGGCCTGGCCCAGGATCTCCAGCAGGGCAGGGTCAGAGACAAAGAAGAAACGAGGAAACAGCAAACGTTTCTTCTCCAAATAGCTATTTGACAAGATGATTTACAAAAAAAAGATACCAATAAGAGTTTGTCTCATTGCAACAGTTTTCAAATTGCTCTCTACTCCCCTTTGAAGAACATTGATATTGTTTTGAGGTTTGAGTTGATCAGGATTTTAGTCCTTTGTACTGACCCTGTAAGTGACTTCTGGCAGATCTCCAGCTGTTCAAGGAGGTGAGGAAGCAGCTGTCCCATAGTTTCATCTCCCACACATGATTGTACCACATTGGGCATCTCGTGGGCACGCATCATGATCTTCACCCATGATTTATCGATGTTAGAGAAACGCTTTGCTTCCTAAAAAAGGTTAAGTCAATCATTCATGTAATCATCAGAGATTATATTAAATATTTTTCTGCCAATGGTCAACTTTGTTTTCATTAATTTATTTTCTCTTTACAACAGATGGTTAATTACAGTGTAACTTAATACAAAAATTAACAACTAATAACTTAAATTACACAGAATCATCATAAACATTATTGGCAGTAACTATCAAAGTCATGTAACTAAGCTGCATTTTAAAAATGTTCCTCAAGTAATAAAGATTTTACATTTAAGGTATTAAAGATGATAATGATGATGACACCATGTGATTTCAATCCCTTGAGATTAGACAATCAAAAATGACTCATTTATTGTGACGTAATCTACCTTAGGTAGCTGTTTAGCGATGTCTCCACCCACAAACACAGCCTCCAGGTAAATCCAGAGGTTCTGGACGGTCATCCAGTTTTCTATGATATCAGTGGTGTTGGAAAGATTCTGAACCCACTTCTGAATCTGGGATCTAAATGGGGTGTTGTACCTGGGAAATACATTATACCAGCATGTCAGCATTACACTGTGCCACACACCGTGACTGCCTGCGAGGTTGTTGTGAAGTCCATAAGGCAGTCAAATAAATTCTTATGCCTATGAGAAAAGTCCTACATTTTTAATAGCCCTCATCAACAATGACATACCTGTTGCTCATAAGAGACCCCAAAATCATCAGGCTGTCCTCCATGCTGGTAATGATCTCTGACGTGCTGTCTCCTCTCAGCAGCAGTTCTCCGCGAGTCTTAAAGTTGGCAAATGTAAAAGTCTTGTTGTCCCACTCAGCGATCACCTGCTTTAGCTTCTGCTCAATATCCCGCTCTTTCACTGCACTGATACAGATATCCTGTGTAAGAAATGTCAAAATTTGTTATAAATTGGCAATACCAATGGTAGTGGCAAAAGACATGTAGAATATTTTCATTATCCGTGCCAGAATATTAGAACATTATGGTCGATACAGTCCATATCATATACTTTGGGATTAAATGGCAGTGGTGACTATTTCATGTAGAAAGGTAATTACAGAATTAAAGAAGTATTGAATCTTTTATCAACATAGATATCATACTACTACTACATAACTACTGAACGTCTTTTTCTATTTACAACGTCATTATTACTGTCAACAATTTTTTGAAGGTCCCAATACTACCGACTAAATAAATGAAATATAAAAATGAGCTCTCCATTAAGGCATCTGCTAGATTTTTATTATGAGTGCAAAAACATTATTCATGTGTCAACAGCTGATTTACTGATGTGTGAAAATGATGTTTGAGTTTTAATGTATCCATTTGGTGTCCAGATTAATGCTAACTGTATTGTGAGAATGACGTAACTCTGTTACGCAGTATGTTAACCTCATGCATGGCATACGATACATCAAAAACAAGTGGAAGGACCATTTACAAATACTCCTAAATTAGAATAATTTTTGTATTAAAGTCAACACTGAATTGGATATGTATATATCACTGATTCTTAATATGAAGCTGATATCTGTGTCCTCCCAACAACTTGTGCTATTCATTGGGCATTAATTATTTCAATATTGTCCATAGATTTAACCAGTGAAAACATCCTCCACTATAAGCTGTTACCAAGAAAAACTCAGGCATTTCTCTTGGAGAGCACGTCAGTCTTACCTCAATCTCCTCTTTATATTTGAGCAGAGGAGCCTCCATAATGTTGCGCAGCTTGAATGTTTCAGTTTCCACCTCAAAGGTATGCCCAGTCACCTTGAAACAAAAGCAGATAGATTCGTGAAAAAGAGTAGAAATTAGTTGCTAAATGTCAAAATGTAAAGACAATGGCTAGTATTATTATTATTACTTAGGTATAACAGAGGGTGTTGATGATGACTCTCTGAAGAGAAAATGGTCGCCTTCACTAACCTCAGTAATTCTCTTCCAGTGGCGAGTCATCATAGCCTTGTTAGTCATGAGTTCCAACAGTGGGCAGCACTCACTGAATTCATCAATTGTTTTCTTCAAGTCCAGGAAAGCCTGCCACTCCTTCAGAGCGCGAGGCAGCTTGCGACACCTGGCAGTTAAAGGATGCAGTAGTCAACAAACTGACTAATACCCGTCTTTCAAACTGGAGGTCAATCGTACACGAAACACAGTCTAAAATGTGTGTCATTCTGAGACACACATGCACCAGCACTTCTGCACAGTTGTACAGTGTGCCAAGCCTAAAGTATCACTTTTTAAACAGATTTCTGCGAGAGGAAGGAGTTGTCCTGTCTTTGTAAGGGACCATGTGGGGTTTTCTTGTAAACAAACAAAAGGTATGTTTACATTCAGTGTTCACACTAAAAGACATTGTGTGTATCCTTTAGGTCTAAAAAATGTGCCAAGTGCATTTCCATCCTCATTAAATCTTTGCAAACCCAATTTTTATAGTATTTTAAATCTTACATCCATGTTTACTAGCTTGCAGTCTTTTTCTTTCCCATCTTTGCTGGCATAGGGCGGCATATCTCGGCATCTTACCACCACCTGTTGATCAGTTGAATCAACATCTAGTACACTAGCATATCATGTCACCAGCGTGTGTTTGCATGCACAGGATTGGCAATACAAGGATCCACCACAAAACAGCTCCAAAGCACTACTAGACGTCTAAACCTCCACAGGGAACTTTTAAAGTCGTAGCATTAAGATTAATGTCATGGTAAATAAACTGTCCAACCTTGTCTGAAAGTCCAGTAGCTCGTTATTGATCTTCTCAATATGGATGTCAGCCCAGAGGATATCATAGTAGCCATTAACTGTTTCGATGACATTGTTGTAAAGGCCGTACAATTTCTGCAGCAGAGCCAGCTGCTTCCTTATCTCCAACAGCTGGGGATGCTGAGTAACAGGAAGTCCAAACAGCTCCTCTCCACCTGTGTAAGTGATGTACTTCCTGAACAGGTTGTCAAATCGATTCTAAAGAGGGGATGAGCAACAAAATAACCCAAATGAGTACAATTTTAACCAAATAAATATGTCTCATTTAGCAACCACTCATTAGCCATTGTGGATTTGGAGCAAAATATGAATGATTCTTTATCTAAAAAATGTACACACTGTATAAAAAACAATTCTGTCACTTGCAAAATTTGATGAAAAAGCAGAACATAAAATAGCAAAAAAAACATCTTTGAATATAATTATAGTGTGACTGGCTTCATGGGGAACCAAATTTCCAGCCTTTACAAATGCACTGACTGACTGACAGACTATATAATTAACTTAATTATTATGCACAGCAAACAGTAACAAACCTGGAACATGATGAGTCTATCACTGGCATCCTGAGGAGCTAGCCCCACCACCATGGGGCCATCCTGAAGCACAGACAAAACAGTAAGTCTGTGTACATCCCAATTCCCTTAAATGCATGCACATTTCCCTCACTTGCATATTTTCCATGCAGAGAGGACTCATGAACAAGCCATGCCAATTATGTACTGTAATTAAAATAAACACCTAGCTAGGTTAGCACAATACTGTAGGAGGTTTCTATAGCTGTCTATGGCTTCTTAGTGTTTGTACAGACATGCATCTGTATCTTGCATGTCTGTCTTTTCCTGTACCTTATCATAATCCTGGTAAAAGTGTTGACAGTCTACCAGGAAGGTCTCCACATTGCTGACGAGCTCTCCCCTGAAGTTGGGTTGCAGGCTAACCAGTTCGTTCTGTACCTCTGTGCTCCGGGACAGCAGCTTCTCCCAGGTGTAACGCAACGTGTCCACCTTATCAGCCTCCTCTTTTGCCACAGACAACTCATATTTATGAAGCACGGCATAGGACTCCTGTGAGGGTGTAAAAAAGATGGGAAGTCTTTCACCTCACAGTCGCAAATACTGGGAAATCCCATTTATACCCAATCATGTTGGCAATGAAACCTGCCTTTTTCTGCATTGCCATTGAGCTTCTGCTGCATGACTCAACCTTGTGGCTTTTATAAACTCTCAACTGCTTGATGTTCCTATGCACTGCAGTAACCTATACCATGTATACATTTTGCAATTGAAAACCATTTACACTATATACATTAACGAAACACTTAAACACTACTGAAAATGTCAGGTCCAAATGTTCAGCAGCTACCAATGCTGTATGAAAGACATTATGTTGTGCTTTACCTCAATGGGAGCAACTTGAAAGTCAACAGATATCTGGTGCTCTCTGATCTCCTTGAGTGCTGCCATAGCGATGCGAATGTCATCCAGGTCTTTGATCTGCCGATTGAGTTTCTTTCCTGCTTCGTCAACAAAAGCAAAGATCTGCTCCATCTCTGAGCGGTATTTCCTGTTACAATACAATCCGTAGTCTACCATCCAGTTCTTGGTTTCAGCAGTGAGAGACATCTTCAGGTCCGCTGGTACACAGAGATGCATGAAGAGATAAGTGGAGGATCAATCTTATATTGCATGTTGGTGTCCAGTTTTTTTTTTAGACTTCTTATAAGTACCAAAGACAGCTAGTAACAACTCCAGCACATAACTGCAACTTAGTCTAACCTGTGAAGAGAGCCAAAGCTCCAACAGTGATGTACTCTGGTTCAGAGTTTATTTCCAGCTCCAGATCTCGATAGAAAAGAATTTGGCTCTCAAACTCTGAAAGCAAAGGACTGCCCTGGATGAATCTGTGAAAAAAAAAGCAAATAAAGCAAAAACGAACAAAAGGTTCTCAGTGGTAAGAGTCAGATATGAGTATCATTCATTCTGGTCATCATACTTCCGCATGGTGTCTTCCCGGTCCTTTCTCCAGATGTGATGGTAGCGGCTAAAACGGTCTAGAGCCATCATCACTTCCTGCACAATAATACAGAATTGGAGTAGTAAGTAAAAACATGGGAGGATAAGATGAATAAGGTTATTTCCCCTTATGAGGGGTACTACAGATTAAAATACAGAAGCACACCTGTTGCCTTTGTCCATTTACAGTGGAAAAACATGATGCAAACAACGTATAATATATGCACACAAACATAGAATTTTATTACTTACAAAATAAAGACTTAAGATTCTGATTAATTATGAAAATTGTTGTATGGTTCTTCCATTTGTTTCTCCTTGTTCTGTACAGGTTTGGCCAGTTATATGCACATTATATGCTTCAATAGACTTTTCTTTATGAAATTATAGACCAGGTACCTTTTTGGTGGAGCTGATGGAGGAGCTGAGAACAGACACTAGCTTGACTATCTCTTTGTTCTCAGACACACTCTTGTAGTAGTTCCTAGCTTGGAATGGGATAGCTTGAATCACAGATGCTGAAATGTCAGAGGTGCTGCCGTCTGGAAAGTATAGAGTTTACAAGACAGAATTAATGCTAGGATGGAATAAAGAGTGAATGGACAGGACGGATGTAAACATTATTAATAGCTTAGCCTATAATTACACATCTAAATGACAGTAGAGTCGATACCTTCAAACAGATGTTTATGATGAGTTTGAGCCTTGCAAAAAACAGGTGTGGACACTGGGAAATGATTCTTCAACTATAAAATTGTTTTTGCTGTTTTTTTAACATTTTTAATCAGTGGATGCTTAAAATACGACATATCATGTTACCTAAAACCATTACCACTTTAACTTTAGGGAACTCATTGCACTGATCACTGGAAAAGATTTATATAAACTATTTCTGATTCAAAGGTTTATATAAAGCATCTTCTTTTCAACGCAAAGCTTGTGTTCCTTTCAGCAAATTAATCATCCTGCAACAAGGGCTACTCTATTTGAGTGAGATTTTGAAATGTCTTCTGTTTAAATGTCTTCCTTCCAAAGCCACTGACATATTCATGTCATTTAAATAACACGTCTCTATCTGCACCTAGTCAGATGTGGCTTTGCTCTATTGAGCTGTGAAATAAGAGATCTGATTATCAAGAGACTGTGGAGCAGTAGCTAATGATCAGCGTTCTGGTGAACATGTTGGAAACAACATGGATATTTCACTCTGAAGTCAAAATAGGCAAATAGTTGAACTGCTGAGGTTTGGTAAGGTCTCACATCCCCTCATACCAGCAAGGCTCCTGTGTGTTGTTGCTCCATCCTCTGATTCACTTTCAGAACTGTCTCGTTTCAGAGCCGCCATCCGTCTCTCATTCATTTTTCTCTGCAAATGAGAAAACAGATTTAAGGGGAAAACCTCTGGGTTTGACTACAAAATGTGCACTAATTAGTTAGTTAATGGGGAGGGGGGTTCTTCATAAGTATAAATCCATTATTTGTTACAAATTATTCCTGCCTTCATCAGATCAAACCGACCTTCGAGATCCTGTCTTTGCTCCACTGACTGACTCCTTTGCTGACACTGACTATACACTCGACAGCCCTGTTTAGAGCCTGCTGGACCTCCTCCAGAGCTGGAACCATGGCAATGTTAGGGATGGAGAGGGTCACATTGACTCTGAAGATTGCCTGCTGACCGCTGCTTTTGCCACAACTGGGTGACTCATTCTCAGCTACAGGGAAAGAGAAGAGTAGGTGATATGATATGATGTGATTCAAATAACATTTTAGGAATTCAGTACAGTTTGTTGGACAAGAAGAGACGGATCTTGATTTATCTCGTCAGAGCAGCTTTTCAACAGAAGCAGAAACAATTCGTTTTGGTGAAAAAGAAATTTCAGGTCACATAAAGCAAAAGGTATGCAATGCATTTTCCTGCTACGCTTTCTCTTGAGTACATGGGCTCCAGTTCATCTCAATCAGCTGAGTATACCCAACTGCAGCCAAAGGTTCATATTGTGAGAGACAAAAGCCGCTGCTGAGCACACTGCGTTAAATTTGTGTCTCTAATGTCAAGAATGTGAGAACTGCGGCAGGGTAGAAGAAAGTCCCTGTTTCTGCTTCCCTCGTGACAGTTTGTGCTCTCAGTTAATATGGGAGTCACTGCAGCAGTCGGTTGGCGTTCCCGTCACTTCAGGGCTCCTGGAGCCAAAAGTGAACATCTGTTTGGTTCTGTGGTTACAACCTTTTCTACATTTTGGTATATAAATTATGTATATGGAGTGAAAATTGTGAGAGTGAGAGCAAGTTTAAGAGAAGATTTTGCAACACTTTTACAGCTTCTCTGCACTCAAGTGATGAAGTCATCCATTCAACCTCTGAACATTATGTCCCATTTAAACTAGTGTAAAAATACAAGAAAGCCTGGCAATTTTAACTTGTGAAAAATTTAACAAATGAAAATGAATATTCTTAAAAGTTTTAATGGAATTGGAAAGTTTAACAATGCTGAATAATGAAAACGTCGTTCACTTTACTGTAACAAACCCACGCTATTGTGCAGCTTTGCCAAGGTCTTGGTGAGTACTCGATTCTGATAGGCTGCTGGATGCCAGTAAAAAAAAAGAACATCTACTTTGTAATTCCACCGCTCTAAATTACGTTAAATGAGTAACCATAGCGACGGGGACGCGGGGAGAGGCTCTGTTTACAATTTAATGCAAACCATTACACCACAAAGCAAATTTATTTCCAACACTGAGGGTAACGTGGGTCCTTCAGTTTGTCATCTTCTTAACATCACAGGATGGAAACTGCAATACACAAGCTGCAGGAAGCAGACGCCCCTCCGTACCTCTGAAATCAATGAACATGTCGTTAAGAAGTTTACACATTAATGATTATCGTTCACGGAAGCGAGTCTGTAAATTTACCAACTGTTGCGAAACAGTTCAACTTGACAACAGAAAGAGACTCTTTTTTTTGTCTAAAATGGAGGAACAGATGAATAGATGAATCCTGCAAAACCACTGAAAAAGAAAGCGACAGCACTTATCGAGTAGGACAGGTACTGGCAAGAAGTAATTTTGTCTGGCGCGACAAAGCCAGTGCTCTCCTGAAAGAATTTAAGTCAGCAGAAGATTAACGGCAAACCATCAAAAAAGAGAAATGGTTGAGATGGCACTTAGGGAACAATAATCAGTACTGGCGAGGGATAAGTTCATCTGATGTGAAAGAAAGTCAATCCTCTCCTGAAAGAATAGCAGTTAGCAGAAGAATATCACAAACCAACGAAGAAGAAATGGCCAAGAACAGCACTTCAGAAACAGCAGGGTACTGAAGGGAAGTTAAAAAACAGGTAGAGAAACATCAGTGCAAGCTAGAATTAATTAAACAGCTCCTCGGATGGGGAGGACCTTAGTACAAAGGTGTCTAAATTACAGGGCACTGTCAAAGAAAAAAACATAATTAGGAGAGAAATATCTGGAGATGGCTGTGATAAAGAAGGAAAAAGAAAGAAATAAAAGAGCACTGCTGTAGGAAAAAATGAGAACAGTGCCATTTCACTTGCTCAAGTGCAGATGGATGGAAACAGTGAGACAGGTTATGAACATCAGACTGTCTGTCTCAGGAAAAAGGTCAGTTGTTGTGCATGGACTCAGCAGATTCAACACAGGATGGTGAAAAATATGCAGGACCAGCTAGAGAAGCTTTAACATTAAATTACTTCATGAAAAGGTTGGAGGTGCATAATTTCAAATTCCTCTTACATGTGACTTTCTGTACGGAGTGTTCTCCCCGTGTCTTTGTGGGTTTATTGCGAGTGCTTCGATTTCTTCACACACTACAAAGATATGATATTTGTTCAAATTGGAAACTTTAAAATTACCTGCAAAAAAATAGTCCAAATTATCTGAAATGTCAAACTGGCAGAATTGGGAGTTGGAAAAGTTCAAAAGAAGAGCATAACAGTAGTAATAGAAGTAGCAGCAGCAGTGCCATTAGTATTTGTAGTAATGTGACTGTGTAAAAAGAATGAATGAAAATGTTGAATCAATGTGACAAAGTCCCATGTGTTGTGAGTTTGAATGAAATTCCTACATTGCGAGTGTATGAATGAGTTGGAAGATGTTGAAGATGAGTGGGTTTGAATGTTTTTCTAAATGACTCCCATCATAAATAATGGCATTCACACTAATAAAGCTGACCTTAGTTATACTTGTACAGACGGGGATTTAAAGATTGGTAGGCTGTTAGCATAATAAAAAATGTATGATGTATTTCTGGGTGATGCTTTAAAATCTTTTCAGCAATTACTGGAAGCGAGTCATATTTCTTGAATGCACTTGTATTGTTATCTACAAATTAGGAGTGCAACTAAACTAAAAGTAGCAGAAAGTTGAATATTTTTAACACTCTTACTATGAGAACAGAAACACTTACTAAGAAAGTGATGATCTCTATATTGACCAGTTGCTTATGAAGTTATATTGTTCTTTATCATTGCTCATTTTCTGTTACTGTGTAAATGTGTGTTACTGTTTGTGATACATGTTCATGCTCTGTTGTTGAAACAAATCAGCTAAAAAATAAACTACCAACAGTGTGATAGAGAAGAGCCTGCTGGCCACCAATACGAATAAGAAAGGCAATTTTGTTCCATAAGTACAAAAGATACTGCACCAACACACGTTACACAAGACCCACCCAGGAAATGCATAAGCGAGGAGGCGTGGATGCGTTTGCGTAGCATCTCCAAGGTGTTGCGTGTCAATCTTAGCAAAGCATCAACATTGCGGTGGTTGAAGTGGGAGAGTAGCTCCTGGGCTTCCTCCTCCATCACTTCCATGAGGTCCCTCTTCTTCTTCCTCCTCATCAAGGGAGAGGAAGGACCAACACTCGCAGGAGGGTGCAAGGTGTTTCTAGAGAAGAGAGGGCCCTCTGAGCGGCCCTCGTCTTCACCTGAAATGTAAAAGGTGACATGTTTACAGAGAAAATGAACCCCTCACGCTACAGTGCTCCTTGATTAATGATATATATATATGTACATTCACATAACTTTCATTTACTTGTATGAGCTTTTGATTGTTTTGTATATAATCTTTAAAGAGGCAATGCACAGGCAGACAAGTAATTAAAGTTAATTAAAAACTAATACGGTTCTAACAAATTGTGCCCATTTTTTATACATCTGCTCAGATGTGGTGTTTGATATTAACCTTCTCTCTCCAAGTACGTGCCATTGCACCTTATAATATGCAGTTCTATTTGATCCTAAAAGGAAAATGTTAGTATACCTTCACTGTCAATGTGGTCTATGGTCTTGCTCTCAGCGTAGCTTTCATCCTCAACCTTCTCCACCTCCTCTCTCTGATTGTGGTCAAACTCCAGCAGCATGTTGATCAGTTCATTAGCAGCCTCCTCCACTAGTGAGCTCTTGGTGTGGAGACTCTGGGCGTGTCTTATGCACAGATCCTATACACATATGTTTATAGGACATGTACATTAAATATGCCATACAACAGGAAGTGCATTGTAGCATAGCGATAGCACTAGTGTTTCACCAAAACTCTTTGTATAGATTTTCTTTTTATCTGGATATAAATGACACAGGATTCACAGACTAAAAACATGAAAATTACATGAACACGTCATTTCTTTTCAGTTAGCTTTAATTCAGCTTTGCATATAAAATCAAAGTATGTCAGCTTCAATTAGTGTCAGTGATTTCTGTACAGTACTGGACATCTTATGGCAAGGGTGGAGACTCCCATGAATCAATGTGTTCATTGCATCATTGTTATTTACAGCATAATGCTTTGTCTGCAGTGAATGTATCATTCACATTACAACTTTGTTACGGTAACATTTCAGCTATTCCATCACATAATGAGTCCTGATTGAGCATCTATAACCTTGACTGCTAAGTAGCCTCTTTGAGCTTATCCACAAGCCGTGTTACAAGAACTTAATAAAGGACATATTAATTTATACATGCAACATTCATGTGTGGTGAATGTTGCACAACATGTATAAAACATGTTGTGCAACATTGACCATTAATGTAATTCATTCATAATGATAACACACATAATATATATACAATATATATATTTATTTACCCTGGTGGTCTGAACAAACTCCTCACAGGTGACTGGTTCTTCCTCAGGCAAAACGCACAGTGTGGATCCACTCATCTCCTGCAGTACTGCATCTATCCTAAACTCCACCAAGTCATTCACCCTGTCCATCAACAGTTCCAGGTCAACTGGAGAGACAATAGAGCAAGGGAAAGAGAGAGACACAGGCAGACAGTAGTGGGAGGTGAAGAAGATGGCAAGTATTGGAGGAAAGCAAGGGGAGAGAGAGGTGGCAGAGGGGGCAGATTTACAAGGCAAGGGTGGAGTAAGAGTTCAGCACAAAATACTATGTATAATACAATATATAATACTGTATTATATATATGAACTACGAGAACATACACACAAACAGCGAGTACACAATGAATCCATTCATGTAAATTTTATCAGATGCTGCCAGTGCTGAGTTGCAGGATATCTTCCACACCAGTACATGGGACATTGATCTCACTGGATTTTTTGCTTACCCAAAGCTTTGTCAATGCGGCCAAGGTACTTGTCTATGTTCAGCGATGTCCAGTTGAGGGAGGTCAAACCCGGCTGTATAGCCTCATCCACCTGTCAAGTCAGTGGTGCATGATGATGTCCTTTGTATACTATCTGCTCTGCAAAGTCAGTCTCATTTTGTCAAAGATTCTCCTGTCACATGTTAAATGCTGAGGAGGAAAAGCTACTTCATTTGCATGACCAAACTAACAGCAAGAAAATATTCTAGCACTGATTAGTTAACAGTCTTTTAACTATTTATAAATATTTTAACAAGCCTGAAGAGATACAGTCAAAGACAATAGAATCATCATATCACTATAAAACAATAAAACATTCCAAACACAGGCGATCTTGAATTGTATCATAACCACTTCTTACCTTAGCAACATGCGGCATGGCCAGTTGTTCAAAAGCACTCTGAATCTTAGCTCGCACTCTGGTGTTTTCACTCAACATTAACTGGAAAGGGAAAGATATAAATACAGTTTGTGCATTCACTCACAGTTCAACAGTGTTGAACTGACTTGCTAAGTGGAGAATATTGATAGTACAATTTTTCAAAACTTTTTTCACTCCTCCCTGCAGTAGTATCTCAGTCTCAACCACATTTTTAAAAAAATTAAATAAAATAATAATAATTTTGTGGGGGGATTCCTAACAAAAATATGACATGAGTGCACAATCACTTTTGGGCTCACATATTGCTTCTTTAAGCTGTATGTATTTACAGATGTGCACGACTGAGTGCAATATCCACCTGTAATTTGTTGTAGTTCTTTTTGAGGGTGTCCTGTTTCTGCTGCAACAGAGCAGCAAAAGGTGGGATCTCCAAATTCATCCTTGTCATGCAGTTTGCCTCCCTGATCTGGGTGAGAATCTCCGGGTCGAAGTTTACAAACAGCTCCCCCGTCTCTGGAGACCTGACCAGCAGAGAGGCCTGCAAGCCCACCCGGGCATCTTCCATCTAGGTTGGGGGCAAGTCAAGGTGAGTTCAGTAGTTTAGTGAGAGTCGTGAGAAAGGAGTGGTGAGAGGAAGAGGGCAGACAAAGCAGAGAAAAGGTAAAAAGAAAAGAAAATTAGCGAGAGACTGAAGGCAGTGGGTGTGAATAAAAGGAAAGAAAACACCCCCATATGCATATGTGCATGCTGTATGACGAGACCATCAATATCTATATTCTATATGCGGGTTCCTTTTCCAAATATGTCATTTTTGTTACATATTCTATATCTTATAATTCTCATACACAGTAAAGTACCATGCTCCTTTTTCCCTCAGTCCACATCAGGTTTCCTCTCTACCTTTACCTTTTTCATCCAGCTGTGATGATAGAGCATCTCATACTCCAGCAGGACTCTTGCTACCCTGTTATAGTTCCTGATGATCCTCTTGGCCTCTGGTGTAGAAAGGACTCCTGGATGCTACACAGGGATAGAATGGTGCCTCGTAACAAGAACAACCCATTGACCTGGAAAAATGTCATTGCGTAAAGGCAGAAATTTAATATTACCTGTTGAAAGAGATCCATGGGACCCTGGATCCTGCTGGACAGCTGCCGAGCCCACATGATGCGGCCTGCCACTAGAGGCAAGTCCCGGCCAATGGGGGGGTCCAGTTTCTGCTTCATGTAGATACGGGAGACCATTTCAATGTCCCGGCCATAGTTCTGCAGAATGCGCTGATACTTCTCGTCAATGCCAAGGTCTGGGATGCCCAGTCTGTTTTTAGTGAGTACGAAAATACAAGTTTTGACATCAACATCAACAAAGGGACCAGATGCATTCAGTAAATAATGTCAGTGAGCCAGTAGTTTTTTAGCACCCCAGTCATGCATCCACCAATCACATATTTCTGCTTCACCATTGTCGTTAGCCCGGTGCTATTTAACCCTAGTGCTTTATTTATCAACACTAACAAAAAAAAAAGCAGCCTATTATGGGAGTTAAGTTCATGTAACATGCACGTATGTAACGTACATTTTTAAAATCACAATAGGAAGTTGTGGTAGAGCATTTTTAGCTATCTGACACTATGCTAGCTACCGTTAGCTTGCGTGTTGCTACTGAATCATCACTAGCTATTAAAGAGTGTGAACGAATCATTATTAATTAGCCAGTAGGGCAAAGACTTAACAGGTTTCTGCACTGAGAAAAAAACACTTGGTTAGATGGATGGATGAGAAAATTAGATAAGAAGTTAATAATACCTTAACTTAAGAATATGTTACCTTTCAAACTTCTTCAGTACATTTAGAGCTCTCTCTGTATTTTGAATCTTTTCAAAGGTGCTATCCATGAAATTCCTCAGCTGGTTCTGGAAATACAAAGAAATGACAATAAATAATGATTACAAAGGAGACAGTGGGACTTTCAAACGTGAACGAAGCCCTCTCAAAATGGCTCATACTGTGGTGCACCTACGGTAGAAGGACATAAGCCACAGGTGTTTCCATTTATTGCTTGATTAAACCTTTACTCAGCATTTGTGTCAACTTACATGAAGCTCAGAGGTGCTTTTGCAGAATTCTTCATAGTCAACATCAAAGTCAGTTCTTCTCTGGTCCAGGAAACTGTAATGTTTTTTCTTCATGTTCAGCACAATAGCCTATCACACACACAAACACACAAGCATGCAAGCACATGTGCATGTGTGCATACAGAAGTTTGTGTTGTTGTTAAAAGATTCATCAGTTCTAAACTGAAAGCTTCAAAGCCTCTGAAATTTAGGCCCATAATTCTGCTGGTCAATGACCGGGATACACCACTTGAATTACTCTTTAATCTCATTTCCTGTTTGTCAGGGCTTTAGGGTGATATAAGTATATTAAAATAGCAAGGGATAAACACGTGCATAGTAATAGTGGAAATACGACAGCAAATCTTAAATCTTACCATAAATTATGTTCATACTACAGATTTATCTGACAACTACTAACCAATGGGAGGTCTGAAATCTCATTTAATCCTGTTCTGAGTGGTTATTTAGGACATGAAAAGACTGATGGATTAACAGCAGGTAAACTGGACAGGATGCAAAACATTTGCAGGTAAATGTCTGGAGAATATGAATGGAGAAACTAATAAGAACAAAACTTGCAGCTGGTTCTCTTTTCAAATTCCATGCAGTTAGTATTGTCATGCTGCTATCAAGTCATATGTGTGGTGGTAGACCACTACATAGTGTCTACTATGAAAATGGGCCATGCACTATTAAAAGTTAAGACTGCAGTGAGACATTACCTCCCATTTTCCCTGCATTTCTGCAGTCTGCATGTCCAAGGAAGCAGAAACAAACAGACCACTCGAATCAATATACTCCCAAGGGAAAACATCTGAACATCAATTAGATAATGTGATGCAATTCAATAAATATAGGTATTTTATTCCCATGACCCACGGTCAGAATCATCTAATTTTGTACATATAAATATCTGTAAACTATTTCCCACAACTACAGACAAAGGAAATATATAGTAATCTCACATATACATCACATTATAGCCTTACATCTGCCATCCACAGGCTAACAAATTCAGGCTCAGCTGACTGGCAGTGGCCTTTAAGCACTTATTGAAATGTTATCAAAGATGTTTGGGCAACAATCTGATCTGACAATATTACCCACTTGAAACCTGGTAGCCATGGTCTCCAGTCCTTCTATCTTGGAGTCCTGCAGGGCAGAGTAGGTGGAAATGGTGCTGAACATGTCCAGGATCTTTGTGAGTCGTCGCTGGAATGTGTCAAACTTCCCAAAAATGTACATCTCACTGAAGTCAAACTGTCTCTCTGAGGGAGTCTGTTCCAGCTTCTCCTTGGTTTTATGGAAATACTGCTGGTACTCCTGGAGGACACAGTTTGACAAAACTGGTCATTTTCATATTCATCCATCCATCCAGCTCTTGAAAGTGGTACTTTCCTTCTTAACATTATTCATATCATGGCATTGTCTCCACCTAGTACTGTATCCACATGTATTCTTTGGGACAGCTTATGTCTGACTTTCAAGAAAATATACACACAAATATTAGAATGGACTTTTGGCTTTTCTGCACATTTGATATGAACACAAAAGTGACTGACATTATGAATTGCATATTTTACCATTAAGCAGTATCCAATACCTGGTTTAGGTGGATGGCAGCTTTGATTTTGTCCGCTACAACTTGCTGAGGCTGGTCCCATATTGAATTAGAGCCATTATTGGTGATGTGGGCTTTGCAGGCTGTGATCATCTGATTTGTCACCTGGAGATATTGATGGGTGTGTTGAAAAGAAAGTATGCACTTGACTTCTTTGTAGACCAAAACAACTTGAGACTATACATGTAGCTAAAACATGAAATATTAGTGCACATATCAACAAGGATGTCAAAAGGTCTAAGGGGTAATATGAGTGTTGCAATATTATATTCTGTTCACATGTATTCTTTCATAATTTGAGCCAGTGATTTGCTCACTGGGATGTTAAAAATGAAAATCCTTTTGTGCACAAGTCTTGTTTTCACTCTGGGTTAATGTTACAACAGCCTTTGAACCCCAAAATTCAATGTTTCAGTCGTTCCATCTATTCATCCATAAAAACACGAAAATTACATATCTCGGGGGTCAAATGAAGACAATATCTCGACTGTGGGCAAACAGCTCCGCTGAATCCCTTTGTTGTTTACAATATAACCCACTTTATCTTTGTAGCATTATGTGGAATGCAACCACTCCCACCTTGACAAAAAGAGATGTAATCTTCTCTGATGTGTTGTAGTAGCGAGAAATACTGTGAATCATCCTAATGGCATTGATCAGCCCTGGGATTGCATCCACCATTGAAACCTGGGATGAAACAGAAGTTACAGCATGCAAGTGTTTGTTTGACTTACATATCTAATTACACAGTGCACAGTGTTTTGTGTAGTACACCATTTTGACAACTTGAAGACAGTTAAACATGGGTACATTTGCTTTGCTTTTGATGCAGCAGACCCCTTTGTTTCTAAAGAGATTCAAGTACATTTTCTTACAGGGTCGCTGTTGTAGAGAGGGTCACAAAACTTCTCCAGGCTGTACAGGTACTTGACATTGTCTTTGGCCTCATTGGCTGCATCAGTAATCCTGGTGTCCAGCTCCCGCCACGACTAGACAGAACAAAGCCTTATTGAATTTAATGTGGAAATGTGTTACACTGAAAATCACAGTTTTTAACATTTTACATGAAAGATCTGCGTCAAAACATCTTGAAGAAAAAAAAGAATGAAACACTGAGATTGAACTTGCGATTGGCAGAATTAAAATAGTGTCTCTAATAGTGTTTCTATGAAGAAATAAAAATGATGGTACTTATGGTCACTAAAACCTCACAGTGACTGACATTCATTTCTGACCTTTATGAGTTTGGATTTGGCCATCAAGAGCACACCCAGTACAGCTTTGACATCAGGACTCTTAAGCTGGTCCAGAAGGTAGTTGAAGCGGGACATTCGTTTCTTCCAGTGGTCCAGCTCAGCCCGAGGGCCAAGGTCATCAGCCTCTTTTCTGAGCTGGTCACTCTCAGCCAGAACCTGATAGGGGAGGATGAGGAGGAGGAGCAGAAAAGATAAAGATTAATACTTTTCTAAGAACAGACGGCCTTTAGATCTGCTCATTGTTTACGCATCATTTCCACAGTTTATCCTTCGCCGGTATGTTAATACAGGATAATAAATTATACTTTCTAACTGCTCTGTCAGACAGTTCTGCTTCTCTTCAGGACAAACATGCATTTTAAGCATTTATTGCTTCAGTTTCATGAAATATTTAGCACATATCCTGTCAAATATTTATCTACCACTTCACCTGCTTAGCTGAACCTGACGCATGACATGACATTCAAAGACTTAAAAAAAAAAAAAAGAAACATATGAGAAGGCATTCAGTTTCTAAATCTGGCCACAAGCTACTCAGCTTTACATTACAGCAAAGTTTGAGGCTAGATAATAATCATGATGAGTATCATTTCTTACCTGTTGCCTAAAATGTCTCACCTGTTCTACCTGTTTGATCCAGACTTTCATGCAGGCCTCTATCTTTTCCGTGGTCTCTGTGCTGTTGGCTGCTGCCATGTAGTCTGACGGGCCTTTCAGCACTCGCAGGTCAAATGTGTCACACTCTTTTAAGGTAACCTGGAGGCAAGCCATGACATGGTTTATTTTTGCTGTGCTGCCTATAATTTATTTCATCTGTTCCTGTGTGTGCTCACTCAAGGTTCTGCAGATAATGTATTTAAAACGAAGCAGCTGTTTACCATTATTCTAGAGTTGTGTGATTTGTCAGGATGTTATGCTCTTAAAATCTTGCTTCAATGAAACACACTACTGTAATGAAAAAGGTCCACAGATGATCAGCCTTTATTTGTATATATTGATCCAAATCATTATACCTAATATTTGTATTGGTGTTTTTGTACCACTTAAGTTTCAAGCATTTATTCATAGAGCAATTTCGAGTTGTTCTGAATTAAACTCATTCATTAACAGTCAAACTGATCCCTACCTTTTCTTGCAGACTCTCCTGCGCTCCAGCCAAAACAGACACAAAACTTTCCAATGATGACACGAAGTCCTGCTTGACAGCATGGGCCTGGGGACTAGCCAGCTCCCCCCAGCCGTGGTTCATCTTGCTCAATGTGGGTATGAAGATCTCGGAGAGCAATTGCTCCACGCTTTTTAACAGACCGACCTCTGTTGTGTCCAACATATTGAAATTTACATCCTAGAAAGAGATAAAAGTGAATATGTCAAAGCAACATTTTAATGGATCTAAAAACTTCAAGTTACGACCGTAATCCTGGTAGAAGGTCCCTCAGATGAGACTGCACTCAAAACAGCATTTATTAGTGCTGGTGCAGTACTGTCCGAATTGTAGAACCCTCCAAAAGTGTGAGCCCAAGCCCAAATTGCAGCTGAACATATATCATGGAGAGAAATGCCCTTGAATAGGGCTCAGGATGTTGCCATGCTCCTAGTGGAGTAAGCCAATAGACCAGATGGAGTCTAAAGACCCTGACTAGTGCAGGCCAAAGCAATAGCCTCTGCCAACCTGTGGGAAAGGTGCTGAAACAATGTGAAACAATCTGATTTTCTAAATCCTCTAGTCCTGTCCACGTAGATGTGTAGAGTATGCAATGGATGTAATATATCGAGCTGTTGTCTTCGGCAGGGAAGGAAAGCCATCAGCTCGACAAGCTGGGTTTGGTCACAATGGCACGTTCATGCTCCCAACAGCAAATGGAGTATATTCTAGGTGCACTGACAATGAATGGCTATCAATAACCTGTTAACACGAGGACCCTTGAATGAAAGCACCTTAAGATCCCCCAACCCTATGGGCCTGAATGGTGACAAATGGGAAAACAAAGCTAAAATGGCTGGTAGATCCCATTATGGGGAAATCTGATTGGACACCGGCCACAACCGTCAAGCACCTTTCATTAAGTGACTGAAAAGGGGATGTGACCCAGGATTCCCAAGTCAAATGTAAAATTCCCTGACTGTGATGTGATATAGAAACATAAATGTAGCACTGTGGCCCTCGAGGATCAGCTGGCAGAGGTCTGAGTCCATGAACCCTGCTATAGATAGACAGAACCAGGCTTGCTCATATTAAAGTCTAGTGTGCTTTAATCAATACTTCATCAGTGGCAGTCTGACAATAATGAAACAGAATAAAAGGTTACCCGCTGTCTTAATATGCTATGCTTAGGACTTGGTAGACCAGACTGGAAACTGATTGTAATCCAACATGCATGTGGGCCGACACAGACGCAAATAATCTAAAACGATTTACTTTATAATTCAGGTAAGATTAAGACAAAACCTCCTAATAGTTTAGACTATTGGGGGTATTCATGCAATGTCTGTGTGATGCTACAAAACACCTTAAATGCTCAGAAGTATGTAATTTCTATTAGGCATACACTGAAGTTCACCATTCAGCTTCATTTAATAGACTTCTGGCCACATTGAAAGCTTCCTGCTACTTCATTGTTCTGTTAGTTTAAATAGAGAAACTGAAAAAAGTAAATGTGTCTAATTGTTATTTTCCGTCTTTAACCCTTTCATGCATAGAGGTCACTATAGTGTACAGCTATTCACAAGCTGTTTTGATGGCACGGTTGCACATCAGCCACTACAGTGGATGCCAGTGCATCATCTCATACACTGCTACCCAGTGGGAAGCCATTGCAAGTGGGAAAAAAAAAAGAGTGAAACCAAGATGGCCGACAGACAGCCAGAAACACCAAGTTGCTCATTTTCTTCTGTTCAAACCTTCTATAAAAAGAAACCCTTGCAGGTAAGATGGGGGACATCAAGTAACATCTAAGAAGTCATGCAATTGCTAAATTTTCCAAGTACTGATTTTATATTGGGAGGAAATTATGATTAATCACATGTCCGCTGAATTGTACATCATGCATCACTAGCTATATTTAATCTACTGGACATGTAAATATATATCTATAAAATGTGGGTTTAAAAAATCCTGTTTTTCATGCCTGAAGATTTGTTTATTTTTCTTAAAACAGCAATTGTTTAACAATGCTACTTAACAAGTGCTCGGTTCTGTTTATTTCCAATTGTGTGTGTGTGTTTATCGTTTCAAACTTCATGTTGTCCAGGACATTTCCAGTCTCCTCAATGCGCGGTAAATTAGCGTTAGCCGTAACCTAACGTTACGTAGCTTACGTTAAGTGGGCGAGCTAAGGTCAGCACATTGAAAATACTGCACAAACCTGTCTTTATCGTGTCTTTAGATATGTCCTTGTCTTTGTACAGCCATGGCACAAACTGGCTCCTACTTCTCGGCATGAGCAGTGACATTATCGTTCAGTGCGTTAGCTAAAGGCAAACGGTAGCTAGGGCTAAAAACTAGCTAGAACTACTAAGCTAGCCGGTTGATGCTAATGCGAACGGCCATTAGCATCGTTAGCAACGTTAGCTAGCTGTTAAAGGTAATAGTTCAGTTTGGATAACTACAGGATTTACCGCCTTGAGCTGAGGACCTGCATGATCAATACGAATCTGTGATCTTCAGGCACAAGATTTCTGCCTCCAGGTGGTTACAGGTGGGATTGGCCTTTGCCCACAGTGCACGGGGCATCTAGCTAGACTTCATGGGAGCAGTTTTTCTATAACAGTTGCACAAACATTACACCTCTCAGTCCACGTAATTATCACTGTGTGACCAAAGCTCTTGAGGTTTACTCTTTAGGAGGGGGAATGAGCGCTTAAATGTCATGTGATCATAACCAATCAGAACGGACGTGAAACCGGAAACAAGAAAACTAAACATTGCAAAAACTATTGGTATAATGAATAAACAAATGTTTAATTCGTTAAATAAGATGCATGACTTTCCCAGATTTTCCATGAATTGCCTCGTTTTTTCCCCTCCTAAATTCCTTGTCCTTCCTCTGTCTAGGATAGACTTTTCTTAATTCCATGACTTTCCAGGAATTCCATGACAAGGCCAGGGTCCCCTGGTTGCCCTACTGTTGAGTTGCCAAATCCAACGTGACAGGCAGAAATAGCCTCCAGATAAATCTCAGTGGTAGAAAGTGACTTCCCTTTATCCAGATCCTGCAGAAATGACTTCTGCCAAAGGGCAACTGAATGATTTGGTCTGGTGTTCAGAGCAGCGTTCCTCTGATCTTCGCCTGTTGTTATTATATAGTGGCCCTTACTAAAGAGGCCCTTGCACTTTAGATTAGTTGAAGCTGTGAGCTCATTTGAGCTCAGAGTGGCTCCCTCATGGGCTAAGCATAGATAACTAGGTGCTGTGGGTGAAGATGAAAAATCTCCCCGTAAGCTAAACTTTTTAAAATGTCATAGCACCTGTAGGTACTGTTGGCATGTTACATTATTTTCCTTTTGGTATGTGTTGCATTATTATTTTGAACACTGGGGGGCAGTAATTAAATGCACTGGCCTGTATATGTAGGGGCAGAGGTTAAAGGAACAGGGGGCATAGGTGGACAGGGCACACAGTTCTCGCCTGGCTGACAGACAGGAACCAAGAAATGCTGCAACAGCAGAATTGGAAACCCGTATGTTTATCGTTATTCAACCTGTTCAATAAACCACAAGCTAAATCGACTTCCGTGAAATCAGTTTTTTGCTCAGCGTGAGAACACTCTCGCCCCACGCCTGCAGTAATGGCAACAAGAAAGAACATTGGATAAACAGGAGAACATTTCCAATACAGCAACACATTAACACGAAATAATTCATTGCATCTTGACTGTCTGTTGTGTTTGACATTTTTACTGTAATTGCATCCTCATATTTTTATGTTTACTTGTACCATCTGCTTATGGACACCATCCACAGCAGTGGACAAAAGCTACAGATCAATAGACTTATCTGGCACGATCATCATTACATTTCTCACAGTAACACTTGAATTGACCTTAGTTATTTATTCCAATATTACGATTACTATTTTACTCATTTATTTTTTTTTATTGAAGTTAATACTTATCCACTGCTCTCAGCTACACTCACATAATGGGTGTGTACAGAGATCAAAGTTGTCCTCCCTCTCCCGCTGTGTCTTGTAACAAACGTGTCCTGTGATCAGTGGTGGTCATTAGCTTTGCTGCTGATTGCAGGTGATCAACAATAATCAATAGTCACAACTGGCCTTGGTATCAGAGTGCTCTTGTTGTCTCACTAGAAAAAGAAGCTTTCTTAAGGGAAATCATTTATCACACGACAGCACTCAAAGAGAAGGAAAAGGAACCAAATGTTCTTTTGTTATTCAAAACATTTATCCTTTGTTGCACTGAAATAATTGGTCTGTAGCATTTGTTAGTTAAGTGGACAACATAGCAGATGGTCTCAGACAAAAAAACATGTTTCTGCCACCATCTTTATTTTTTAAAATACATATGCTTTATTATCTCACGCATTTGGCCTGATAGCCCTAATATTGTGCAGTGTGACTGGATAAAAGTTGACCAGACTGTCCAGATTCCCATATCAAAGGTGTAATAGGGGATAGATTAGTTTCACAGCTTTTATTTTGTATCTCTGACCGACCCTCACTCACCTTGAGAGTCATGACTTCATGATTATGCTTCCAAAACAGAACAACGTGACTCACTCTGTGTATGTTCTCAGACGTGATTGTCTTAGAAGTGTTGGCTCTGGTGAAGAAGACGCACACTCCAGTCAGCGCCACATCCCTCCCGTCTGTCACAAACACTTTCGACTTCTTGCTGCGACCTGCCTGCTGGGCAACGAGCTGGGAGGGAACAGAGGCTGCTGCTCCTGCTCCTGCTGCTGCTGCAACAACAAAGATTTGGACGCAGAAACAGCACACGGTATTATCACAACTGCCATGATTTATCACTTTAATCCTGATACTGGGGAATTCAATTGAATTGTAATTGATTTTGGAAACTTTACAATTACAACACTGCCATGACTGCTGTTGCCACCATTAATTCACACAGGGACAGAATAGATAGATAAGGTCTACACATTTCATTTCTGACATTCATTTTCTCATGTCACCTGCTTCAGTTGGCTCAGTGTCCTGATAGTAGAACATGAGGTGTGGCAGACCCTCAGCCACAAAGAACTGCTCCATGCGGTCAATCTGAGAAAGATGAACACAAAACTTTCAGCATACTCAGAAAAAACAAAGACATCGTGCACTCATTTAACATGCACAGGGCAACCATGATCAAATTCTAAACTACAATAATTAGCAAAACCTTAATCCAAATTAATTACTTCAGTCCAATTCTTGATCCCCAAAACCGATACAACTAAAATGAAATAGATGTTGCAGCCAATATAAATATATCTTGCAAATGCTGCCACATCAATATGTTTTACTTTTTTACGTCTGCTGTGATTTCCTACACAAAATCCCCAAAAATCTGTGTGAAAATGTATATGAATACAGCGCACCTGGTTCCCTTCCAGTATGGCATCTTCCACGTCAGCTTTCTCCACTCCCAGGCATGATGCCACAATGCTGAGGATGTAGTCATGTCTTCCATCCAGCTGGGCCCGCTTAGCTTCACGTTCCTCTCTCAACTTTTGCTAAACATTATATATAGGAAATTGAAATTGATATCAGGATTGGTGTGTGGAGTTACTTTTAATAGAAATGCAAAATAATCAAACACACACCCATTAACAACAGATTAAGTGCTACATTAGATTCTTTTAAAAGAAAATTGAGATTCTGAATTAACAAAAATAAAGCTGAATTCAGCTCAGCTCTGGTTCACTGATGATAAAAAAAAAAGCTCTACAGTGTTACAACAATATACTCTACAGTTTTCCACGAGAGGAGCACCATCACATAACCAAAAAGAGCACAAAGCCATTAACCCATATTTCACATACTTGGTATTTAGAGATGAAGCTGCTGGTAATGATAGAAGGATGAAGCTCTCCTGTTGTCCTAGACTTTTTCTCAGACATCATTTAAATAACAGTATCCTTCTGTGCTTTGTATGTAGCTCCACACAAGAATGACAGAAAATGACCAAAACGGGCGTCAGGATTCCTTCAAAATCTTCAAATGTACATTTCCATTTTCATCCTTCTGCTTTTAAGAAGCGCTTCCATTTCTCTCCTATGACTGTCTCAGCACCCACCCAAGGTCTGCAAAAATTCAGGTTTCTCAGAATGGATTCAGCAACAACACAGCCAGTTTACAACAGGTCATGGCTTCTATTTAGGCCGGTGGGACAGTAACATCAACCACAATGGGTTGCCAGGTTACGGAGCTCAGTAACACAGGAGCAAGGTTAGCCAATAAATTACAAGAAACCTGGTGCTGCATGGTGTGCCAGCTGCAGGATGCATTTAAATTCCCTCATTTACCCTTTCTTTTGTCTGTCTAGAACTTAAATGGGGGATGACAGAAATAGCTCTTTCTTGCTTGAAATACTTTTTGCAGTGACGTCAGCAAGGGTAGACAATTTATTAAAAGCCCCTCTTCTAGACAAAGCAGGAAACAACCTACTGTGACAGGCCATGCTAAAAATAGAGCTCCTGAGAGCTAGCTCTGGTATATACTATTGACTAATTGTTAACACTTGGATTGAACTTTAGCATTGACAATGACATATTAAGTGATCACATTTTTCTCTCTAGTTCTGTACACTTTTCTCTTCTACACATCCAAATGGTTGGCTGTACTTCATTTTTTTTTTTACTGTACATGCAAGCACCTTGGGTGAATCCCCATGGATTGTATGGAGACTCAGATCGGAGAGAATAGATGTGACAGGTTTTGAGGGATAGATCAGATAGAATCCCAAACAAAGCCTTAAAAGGAACATAAATAGCAAATATGCCAAATCCAAAAGATGGTAAGGATGATTAAACAGACATGAAGCACTGGCAGAAGAAAGAGCTGAACACATGGGCAAAATCAGATAAAGGGACGCAGAGAGCTAAATGAAAGGATGAAACTGACTGAATTGTAAAAAAAAAAAAAAGACAAGGGGATAGAGAATGAAATGTGGGATCGATGGTTGTGAACAGTAGGAGAAAAAATGTCAAAAGGAAGGTAAGAGGGGTGGGAAAATGGAAAGAGATGAGAAATGAAAGGAAAAGGAATTAGAGACAAGAAGAAAGATATGAGAGAATGTAACGTTGTGCGAGAGACAGGAGGCATTGGCTTGGATATAAAAAGAGCAGGGGCAATTCTAATACAAGTCAGGGTGGTTAGGAGTCAAGGTATTGATTCTTGGGGTGGGGGTGGTCATGTGAAGCTAAAGCAAGGTAGAGCATGCCAAGAACCACACAAGCTGTGCTTGTAAACAAGGTTAGACAGAGCAGCAACACATTAGCATGTTAGCAGCTTTAAAGGAGATCAGACAATAACCGCATTGATATTCAAGTTTGTGTTGTGAAACAAGGGGAAAATTTCTCTGAAGAGTCCAAATAGTGTCCACCTGCAGTGTACCTGCATCACCCATACAATCTGCACAATTATTAACTTTCTCAAAAAATATGGTAATATGTTCCAAGCATCAACAATTTCCCCCGGGAACATTGGGGTCTCAACGCAGTTCAGTTAATTCACAAATGAATTTCTTTTACTTTTGTTGATGTTACCAGACTTTGTATTGAATGAATGATTATTCAGTCTGTAAAAAAAAATGACACTTCCACAAGAACTTTTACATTTTGGACATTATTTAAAAAAGTCCCCCAATCTTTCATGACAAAATAGGGACATTTATTTACATATTTCACAGAAGTTTAAATGAACCACTACAGAACTCTGTCAATGAATCACACCAACCTTGTTAAAGTCTCTGGAGACACACACACACACGCATTATCTTAACATGCAAACACTCACATCACAGGTCAACCATAAAAAAAGCATGCCAAGCCATCAGTTGCTGGGCGACCAGGAGTTTCACACCTTCTCTCTGCCTTTATTCCAAACCAACTCAAGCCAGAGACAAACAATGAAGACACAAGGAGTGTGGTTCAGATTATTCAAACAAGCAGACTAAGTCACCGCTGAATGCAGTGCACAAACACCCAAAATACACTTGCCAACAATAACATGCTCCAACAATGGCAGACAGGCACTCACACAGCCACATTTAGTTATTCCTATAACACAGACACAGAAACCAGCACTGGCAGACCCGTGCAATAACGGCTAGGACATTAATAGGTTTCAGAAGCAAACACAGCCACATCCTGAGATAAGCTATGGCGAGACTGACAATCCCTATAATAAAACAAACTGTGGCTTTTGAAAAGCAGCTGTGACAAAAACTGTGCAGCAGAACGGTTTGGCAGGAATGTAGTTTGATAATTTATCTAATATTAAAAAAAGCAATTGAGAATGTTTTCAGTGCCCTGCCAAATCTCAAATAAACACAGAAAATGATGTAGTCGATTTTAATCCAGATCTTCTGGGGAATAGAAACACCACACACAGTCAAAGTCAACACAGTAGTTGTGGATAAACTTTTGCAGCTAGTTTTGCCCATTTAATTTCAAATCACATTGTGGTATATGACAGATGCCATCAGAGCCAGTCCTTGGCATCATGCATGAGAATTCTGTGGCTGAATAAACTAAAACGTGAGCAAACCCTCAAATGACACCACAACAAAAACAGCAGCAGTGCTACATGATTTCTCTTACCTGAATGACCCTGGAAACTGTTTTTTTCCAGAGCTGTTTTCTAAACACCTGTGACATGACAGCTCCTCGCCTCTGACAACAACCCTTCTATATCTTCTCTATAACCTGCTATCACTTTCCCATCTACATGCACACAGGGGAGCTGTATACTCTCACCCTCAAAGGGACTGGCCCTATCAAGTTGTCAGTGTTGACCGATCAGCCAGGTGAGCTGAAGCTATGCCTGCTTTATGTTTAATGGTCGGTCCTTTCAACAGTGTGGGAGTATTTTTGGAGCGGCTGTGGTCAGGATAGACATGATGAACCTCTGAGCAGTTCATAAAACTGAAAGACATGGGCAGCTTGTGAGATAAATGCATCATAGTCTTACTTAGGAATAAACAACCTTACATACCCACATACAAATGTGAATTAAGGGACACTGACAGCTATGCAAACACTTTGTACACATCCACAAACTAACATGCACACATGAACGCACGCTCATGACAGTTAAGGTGTCTCTGCTCTAACAGGATAGCATTGAGAATTGAGAATAGCTGTCAATTTTTGCTGTGTTTTAACTTTGCAAGTGACAAACTAGTGCAAATAAGCGGTTCTGTGTTGAGCTCATGTTCACCCACTATGTCACTCCTGTCACATGATCACACAGAAATTTGAATCAAGAGAACTGTCCTTTAAAGATCAGTAGCTATTTGCAAATACTTCTACTAAAATCTACTAATCTACTAAAAGAATTGCCTGACCTGAAGGCCATAAAAATAGCACAACAGATCAATATTAGTTTGTTTTCTCAATTATATTGAACTGAGTTAAAAGATCAAGGTTTTTCCTTTTGAAGCAATCATAGAGACAGTTCTTTGTGTGATTCAGTCTACTGTATTCTTGTGAATGATTGAGAAACTGGGTCCTAGTTTTAAGTGAGTACAGTTTTTTCATTTACACACAGCTCTCCTTTCTGTATTTTCGGATATTTGATGAGAGTGAAACCCAATGCCAGAGATGCAGGAAAAAAAACTGATCTGACCTCATCTTGTCTTCTCTACTTTCTATTTAATGCACAAAATGTCTAATCTGTAATGGCGCAGTCACTTTTTAGTATTTTAAAATCCTGCTTGGATGGCAACAGAGTTGTTAAAATACAAATTTAACCTAGCATTTAAACTAAATGCTGTGTCAAATGTATAATTCATGGACATGTGTTTTTTGCTGGGCTGCATTAACCGCAAACACAGAAAACAGCTTTGATGTTATTTTTATCGTAGAACTCGCACTTAATGAGTGTTTGAAATCATTTCTCTTTGGTAGTCTATTGCATGAGGCAAACTCAGGGAAAAGTGGATTTCTTCACTGGTTGCTGTATTTTTGTCTGATAAATATACCAGACTGCAGCTGCTGTCAGATAAAATCAGTTATTATTGCTCCTTGTGAGAAGCCTGCATAACCTGCAGCACACTACAACATTTTCAAATATGCTTTCATACATAAATATAACCTGTTAATCTAAGCCTCCCTTTAGCCCTCTTGAACTTTCCTACCAGCCACATTTTGATACAAACACATCAGCTGTTTACTGAATCCTAACACATTAATGATGAATTACATGCGGCCAAAGCAGATAGTCATGAAGCCAAGTTGTCTGTAACTTCAGAACTCTTGGGTCACCTTACCTTGTTTTGATAGTCTGGTTTAAAATGCAGCATGGTCGTCTGCCTTCAGTCTGACACTTCTTTTCAGGTCATTCCACCCTCTTAATTGGCTTTGCTTTTCATGACATCAGAGAATTACAGCTTCCAACAAAGAAGACCAGACAGAGAACAAGTGGCTTTGCTACAGTATGTGAGCAATCAGCCTTCTTATTTGCCATGTGAGAAAGGTGACTGCCCTGAAATTATGGGAGTGTTGCTCCTAAAAGGGGACCGCTGACTAGATAATGCGGTGTTGGGTGACCACCTGTCTGCAAAGTAATTATCAAGGTCCTGCTCTCATGTTACAGTTCTGTTACAACAATGGGATGGAGAGACAGGGATGGGTGCGAGAGTGGGGATGGAAAGGTTGTATAAATATATATATTCAGACATAGCCGTAAGACACACACACACCAAGATGCACGCACAAAAGCAAACAGATAAAACATTTAGTCTCTCAATGCAGTATACATTTTAAAAATGACTTTATAACAAGACATTTGTTGACTCGTTAAAGGACAAAAGAACATTTCTTTAGATACCGTATGCAGTACCATTGTATGCTAACTAACTGATACTAGCCAGGTAGTGACTGTAGTGACAGCTCCATAGAGTAAGAATATAATGGTGACATTTTACAGGCATTTACATTGTGCTTTTTTTTTTATCTTGCATCATGCACCACAGGTGATGGCACATATATACTCACACATGCAGTATTTATAATAACGTGCATTGTGAGAAGCAGAGCTGAAACAATTGAATTACACAACTAGCCAATAAACGTAACAGTAATCAACAACTACTTTGAAAATGAATTGTTTAAAATGTTTGCTTGCTCCACCTTTATATTTTACTTTATCTACTTTATCTATCACTACAAAACTGAAACCCATGTGGCTGTGGACAAAACAAGCAATTTGAAAACTGAACTCTCTTCTTTTTTACATAATATGTATTAAATGAATGGTTGGTGGGGTGTTGATAGATTAGACTGTAATAGATCTAATCATTAGTTGCAGCTCTAGTGGGGAAACCTTAATCATTCACCCAGTGAGCACACACACATACATGCTCACACAAACATAGACCTCCCACAAATTAATATTAAATTCAGTTAGCTTTTACTGTGGCATCCAGCAGATGACAAGCAACAACAGCTCCCTCCACGAGGATCAATGGTTTGATATTGAAAAAAAATTATTGCAAAGCTTTGCATTTAAAAGCAGTTCGGTCATCAATTTTTCACCATGTCATGACTGATTTTCTAAGCTGAACTGTCTGGTTTTGAGCTGCCGTGAAACAGGAGAGTGACTGTAAATTATAAATGAGGGGGTGGTGAGATCTGAAAGAGAAAGACATAGAGCGGGAGCAAGACAGAGAAAGGCCGAACGTTCTCCCAAAGGATGCTCACACTGTCAGACATGAAGAGCTTATACAAATCTGTTTTAAAACTACACCAGGTTATAGCACAAAATGTCTCAGCAACCAAAACAGCTCTGAGTGCTCTGGACTTGCACTATTTCTCCTTTAATGGACTATACTGTCTATTTGATGTTAAGTTTGATATCTTAAGTCTGATATTAGACTTAAACTAAATGTGAAATGCTACTAAATAACATAAGGAACACAAGGAGATGCTGTATAAATTGTCTAATATTCTATTAATCCACACAGTGAAAGATTATCTGTGCTAATCTGGGTCTATGTTATTTGAAAGAGTCCTGTATTTGTCACCTAACATGTCGTCAAAAGCAGACATGCAGGTACAAAATGGCACCAGGTGCTGTAAGACACTAAACTTTCATGGCAAGCATAGCTGAGTTTGCATACTGGATTTGACGAGACATTGACCTTTTAACACCGGCAACTCACCATTCATTCACTACGGCTCAAAAGTCAGTGATTATTTGTCCAGATCATGATAGACCAGGATTATCTATTTATTTACAATGTACAATCTCCTCTAATACAGACTTCTTAAGGTAATGCATAGATAAGATGCAGGTGTTGCACAGCAAGTTTAGTCATTTCTTTTAAATATATGTATGTGAATAGCAAAATTAACTGCATGAGCACCTTGAGGGAATTTACATGTGGATATATATTCCCTCTTTCATTATAGTCAGTAGTGTAATAAAATGAGTGTGGACTGAATCAATTGGGAAAAAAATGTATTCTATTATTCCACATATGTAGTCAATGAAGCAGATCCAAAGAGCTGGAGAGCTGTGGCTTCCAGTTAAGGCAGAGCTGGTGTATATCACAGTGCAGTATTTATCTTAAAGATTGCCTTTGTCTGAGAGCTATAATGAAGCAATGCAATTTAACCAAAGCATGTTTCTTTTATAACCAGTGTAAAAGGTTGGACTTTGAGAGAATGCAAAATTGTTCAAAGTTGTAAATTATCAACTAAAACCATACCACCAAATAAATAGCACCTATGTGGTAATTACTTCAGTTTCATCCTGACTTTTATGATGGTGGAATTGAAGTTGGATGAAGTAAACACAGAAGTAAAGATGTTAATTTCTTGGTTTTACATCCACTAAATTTGCCTGCCACAGATAGAAACAAATGACTGCTTTGATAATGACACAGTTCCACATTAAAAATTGGACGTAAAACACATCTTTGTGGAATTGAGCACGGTCCTGCCTTCTGAGGATCACCATTAGAGCGATTATACACTACCATCTAGTGGACCGAGGCTCATAACACAACCAGCACATAGCACAGTGTGCTGTGTCTCGGCTATGTTTGACTGCTGCTGCGAGGCCAGTAAGTCTGATGGTGGTTCTCAGAGCAATTATGGAAAGGGCTTGGGGGTTCTTGAGTTGAAAATGAAGTGCAAATTAATTCCTTCGTTCTCTTTTTTTCACATCAGAGAAAAGGGAATTCAGATGTAAGGTTTCACACTCCCAATTCATATCATCATACTTCAGGTTGGCAACGCCTAGCTCTGCTGTGGTCATTTGTCTGAGACCACAGTTAAATTAATCAATTAATTGATTAATTAACCCTGTGCCTGGTAGAATGCAAACCATTTATTAAGGCTGAGTCTTTACCGGTTCAAGTCAGAAATAGATCCTTTTCTGCATGTCTACCAATCCAATCCTATCCTATCCTATAGTATTATATCATAGCAAAATAAAACAGAAAATGTCAAATAATAATGATAATTACATAACACAACTGGTACACCCAAGTGATA
Organism: Pempheris klunzingeri; assembly: GCF_042242105.1. Taxonomy (NCBI): domain Eukaryota; kingdom Metazoa; phylum Chordata; class Actinopteri; order Acropomatiformes; family Pempheridae; genus Pempheris; species Pempheris klunzingeri. The sequence continues at coordinate 10,280,946 of NC_092019.1, read as the reverse complement.
GACAAAGGAGCACAACTGATCATTTCAGAGTAAAAACTCACTTCTAGCATTCCCAGTCCCAAAGGCCAAACATGTATTTTTTAAACTATCACATGTACAATAATGAATGACAAAACAAATGAGACAAAAATAGACCTGAGCATGGCAGGGAGAAGCAAGGTATGATTGCACACCTAAATTAACAAAACAATCCTAACCCAGTGATATTAAAAAGATATTTTACAGATATCAAAACAACCATACGCTGTTATGAGGCCACTTTACATAGAACCAAACTGTGGAGATTCCCTCCATAGACCTACTTAAAAAAAAGTTGTCATGATTATCATTAATCTGTTGTAAACCTTTGGAATCAAACCTGCATCTCCTTGAGAGACTCCACCGGGACAGCAGGCTGGGTGGGTCTGTTCCTGTAGCTGACTTTGGCGAGCCTTGAGCTGAAGGACATGGCTCAAACATTCCTTCACATAAACGCCTCCTCTGTAACCACACTGTAAACGTCCACCTTCGTCTGCGTCAAATACGGCTTTTCTTTTTTGTTTTCCCCTCCTCTTAATCACTTTTCTGAGATTTCCTTTCGTGGACCGTCCACAAAGCACGTTTTGATCCCTGCAGGCTGTGTTGTTAGTGGTTTCCAAGGTAACGAGGCATTTGGTGTAAAGGAGCAGAGAGGCAGTGGGCTGGTATATTTACTGGCTATATTTACTGTATATTCACTGGCTATTTTCAAAATGTAGCACAATACTGCAATTGCACGATCAGCCCAAAGTATGTACAGAAACACAGAGAGGACAACAAATAACTGATGCAGCTCACAGGCCAAAACTGTTTGGCCTGTGAGCTGATTTGATATAGGACATCTATTTTTTTTTTTGTTAATTTCAAATAAAATCTCCAATCATGCTAAATACTTAATCCTTTCGGTCCTGTATGCAGTTGGGTTGAACGAGGCTGTCATGATGCAGGTCATCGGACTGACAGTGGGTGCAATGTAGCGGAGCTTCCCAGAGCAAGTTGTGAAATGAGCCCCTAGATGGCGGCAGCTCTCCGTCTCTAGTTCAACAGGACTGAGCTGCAGCTGTCAGGGAGAACTGGGTTAGATTTGTGGGGCAAATGACCTCATACTGTAGCAGCAGCAGCAGCATCATCATCATCATCAGAGGGAGATGATAATGAAAAAAAAAAAATTGGATAATCCGTCTCCCTCATCGTCATTTTCTCCCTCTTATCCGCTGAAAACATGATTAGTCATTACTGGTAGGCCTCAGAGAAACATTACCATGTGTGAGCAACTTGCAATCATGCAATAGGTCGTAGCTGTTGGGGGAAACTAAATAATGCAACAGCGCAACTCAGTGACCTCGTGGGAATATTAAAGTCACGTTTCTGGACGGACTCGGCTATAATAACAGGGTGCTGCCATTACTCCCACGTTCAAGGAAAACAACAGGGGAGTCCATGGTGTTTGGCGTCATGGCATCTCCCTTAACATCTGGGCTTGCGTTATCAAGGCATCAGATCCTAAAGGATGACTCCCACGCAGCCCGCATCAGCACCGCAGTGAGCGACGCTGGGGGCTGCTGATGTGCTGTGGCGCACACACTAAATTTGGGTGGCGCACAATGCACCAAAACCCCCCGAAACGGAATCCCAGGATATCCCACCCCCCACCCACCACTAGACACAGAATAGCCCTCCTCCCTCAGTCCTGCTCCCCTCCCATTTTACCTCCGCCTTCTCTCACTATCTTCCCCTTCCTCCTCCTCCTCCTCCTCCTCTCCCTCACGTCCCAACTCGGGAGCGCCGCCGATCGGTCGCCAGGATTTTCCCTTCTCGGCCAAAATGGAGGAGGAGGTCTCTCGCTTAATGAAGGGAGCACAGATTGTATGACCGGATCTGCTTCAATGAAAGGCGTTAGGATCCGCTTTTGCTGATTAATAATTATTGCAGCAGTAAACCCCCTTTGAGGATATACATCGCTATTTCCGCACAGGCGACCACAGCCATGAGCGCAGGAGAGGGACTAGATGAGGCTGCGAAGGACGCGGCAGACATAGCGGCGTTTTTCAAATCCGGTAAGTCGGGAAGGGGCGAGTCTGTCTCAGGGAGAGCCACAGCAGAGCCATCGGTGTGATCACCGGTGGTCTGTCCACATTGTTGCCAAAAATGACAAAAACCACTGACGGGTTTCATGGGCGAGATGCGTGCTGCGCGTCGGACGTGCTGGAGAGATGCGCACAGCTTGTAGTTATTTACCACATTTTTAGTCCACTGACTTGTCATCCCGCAGCCTTTGATGACAACAGCTCGGTTAACACCTCCTGAAATCTGTGCTTTTGATTATAAGGCAGTGACCCCATTTTGGGCTGGACCAAGTAGGCTACAAGGTGTGGAGGCTTTTTCAGCTCGAACACAGTCCCCAGCACGAGTATTTCGACGTTCTAGCCTGTGTCCATCACGAACCCCCTGGATGTGGGTCGAGCATGTTTTAATTTGATTCCTGTCCTCAGACGCGTGTGAATTGAGCTATATTGTAAACGAACGTGTGGCCATGCATCACCATGTTCCCAGGTCTCCCATGCAGGGATAGAGGCTAGGCCATGGACGCACGTATGGACATTAGGTTGCACCCTACGCCCTGGGCCTGTCTGATATGATGGCATCAATCTAACAAATGAGGACAGGCCTGCCTACCTTATCACCCTGCATCCAAAACATGGACACCTCATATACGCCCTGTGGGGCTGTAGTGTTGCCTCATAGCACCCAAATAATAACATGGGGACTTTTGCCGTGCACTTTGTTGTGGTTGTGCTTGGGAGAAACATTATCTGACTGTAGCTGTAGGTGCAAGGTGCCATTTAAATTACTTCAACATCTTCACTCTAATGGAAAAGATCATTTGCCAGGTTTTCGTCACATGCTGACTTTGTAATATTTTGCTGTATGTCTCTTGTAGAGGAGTATGTGTTTGCTGTGATATCGGCATATATCATGTGGTATCACATCAGTTTATTTTAGCTTTTTCAACAGTAACAAGTGTAAAAACACAATGGCAAATTGTAAGGTTGGGACTTTTTCAGCATTGTGTGCTGAGGTTAGATGTTGTTTTCTTATTCAAGATAACAGCCTCCTTAATATTAACCCACAAACCCCTGTACTATGTAAAATACTTCGAATACCTCTAACTGGCACGGGCAATAAGTGGGCAGGCTGTGCTGTTTCAGCTGGAAGGTACATTTTAAAGCAAAAGTCCAGAATTGGGGAAGATGTCGCCACCATTGGAGCAGGACCACCTCTGATACACACCAGAAGAAGCAGCTGTCTCAGTCTCCTCTCAGCTGTTTCTCTCTGTGACACCTGGTGCCTTGGGGTCTACTGTTCACCATCTCACTGAACACATGCAGGAACACACACACACACACACACACACAGCATTCACACACTTCCACCTTAGTGCATTTGAATCAATAAATGCAGCAGACATGTGCTTGCATGTGCATAGGCAAACATATTTAATATTTTTTCTGTCAATAAACCTCATCCTTTCTCCTAGAAATTGCCTCTGCCAGTCAGACGGTGAGGAATGTTGTCAAAATGGATTGTATTCAAATGCTACAGTCTCTCTTACGGTTGGTTGGATGCCTGCCAATGTATTTTCCTATAGCTGTGTTGTATCAGGCTGGAAAGTTGGCTCGCATAGAAGTTGGACTGCTTGGATGTTTATATAGCGGCAAATGCAGTTCATACAGTATTCATGATGGAGACAGAAATAGGTTATGGCCTCAGGAAACTTTTATAAGAAACTATTATGAAGAGAGAGTGTGGAAAAAAGTTTCTGTGTTGTTAAAAAGGAAAATAGCACTAAATGCGGAGTGAACAAAATCTAATAGCTGTGTGTCTCCAGCAGAGACTAGATTTAAAAAGACTTTAGTTATCTTTTTTAGTTAATGTATTAACTTTTCATGCCAATACATCATTGAATTCACTGCAACTAATACCAACCTATACTCTACCTCATTCGTCATTCATTTAGCACACTTAGATAGTATTCATGCCATTTTTCTGCTTCATTCAAACATGTAATCGATATCATTCTGTTTATCATTTTATCTGCCGTTTATTTCTTTACTCTATTTTAATCAATTAGATATACACATTTGCCAAACATGATAAGATATATAATTAATCCATTCACGCATACATGCACACTGTGTATCCCAATCTTTCTTGCAGTTTCACCGTGAAGGACCAGTTGTAATGGCCATCCTGCTCCCTGTAGCTTCTCCAACAGGCTCCCTAATTGCTGCCAGCTTGTTGCATGTTGAAATCTTGGCACACAGCTGCTCATCCTAGTTGATCTCAAGTACTTTATTTCTGGGGCTCTGTGTATGTGCAAGTGCGTTTTGTTTTTCTGGGCCTCTGGATACACTTTGGTGCCCTAGTTAGTCAGTGAAGGCTAGAATATGGCAGATCCTTCTACTGAACAAGACCTTGAGTGGCTGACTGGGTGTCTGAGCGGCCTGGTTGTTGGCTAAGAGGCTGATTTATTGGGAGACGTACCAAATTGCTGGATAACCGAATGCGTTTGTAGCTGCAAAGCTGGCTGACTGTTTGGA